>NC_048310.1:19639434-19720793 GCF_013100865.1 Trachemys scripta elegans
TGGGGGCGGGGCCGGGGCCCCGTGGAGTGTCCTCCTTTCGGAGGCACAAAATATGGTAACCCTATTCCATTCAGGTCTGCGTCCACTTCATTTCCAGGTGCAGTTCAAGGTGTTGACTTCGACTTACAAAACTCTAAATAGTTTGGTTCCTGGCTTATCCCTCTAGGACACTACAGCAGCTGCAATCAGTTGATGTGCTTGAACTAAGAGCCCCCATGTTAAATGGAGTGGGCTGGTGGCAGGGCATTTTCAATGGGAGCAGGGAGGTTGAGAGGTGAGGCAGAGTTTCATTTCTTGAGTCTGGCAGGCTGGGAAAGCACCACTTTGATTTTGTATGTATTTTTGATGTAAAATCAACATGCACTCTTGGTTGGTGTGGCAATGTATAAGACAACCCCATAAACTCCAGCATGTAATGGGTTACAGGGAAAGCCCAGTTCCCTGCCTGTCACGTGGGTAATGGGGCAGGGCTATGAAAGCAAAGGGAAAGCTGCTGTAGTGGGACCTTCCTAGGGGGGAAGGAGTATCCTCTCCCGGATTGCTGAATGCTGGAAAAGGCTCTGGTGGTTGTTACCAAGTGTTCTGACTTGCTTTGCCTTTGTCTTAATCTCCTGTGTTATTAATAAAGCTAGCCCCATGGAAAGGGACCTGAATTGAACTATAGTTTGGGGCTTTTTTTTTTTTTTTTTCCCCTTTCTCAGCCAGTCTATCCCTCTACTAGCTTACAGCGGGGTGTATGGATAAAATAAATAGCTATTAAATCAATTCAAGCTGTTACTTCTCCGTTTTAAAACACATGCTTGACTTAAATTTTATAAATTCTTTTTCAATATAAGTTCTTCCGTTTAAGATCCATGGAAATAATTTATGTCCTCCACTGGAAACAAAGGGTAGACTAGACTGGATAAATACGTAAGAAGGAGAGAAAGGAAACATCTGCCAAATTTTCAGCTTCTCGCATTGCATGAAAGATTGAAAATGTCTCTTGGGTTCATAATGTACCTATAACAACGTTCTTCCCCCACCTAAGGGCCACAGAGTTCCTTCTTGTCCCAATAGCATTGCGTTACTTTGGTTTAATAACGTGACTGGAGCGTAGGAAAGGGAAAGCGAATTCCACACGAAAGCAAACCATGTACTATGGCCATGTCTGCACTGCCAAAAACGGTGGGCTTTTACAGGAAGATAACGGACATGTGAGAGCTGTCTCGCTGTATGATCCTAGTGGAGACAACGCGCAGGCA
This sequence comes from Trachemys scripta elegans, assembly GCF_013100865.1. NCBI lineage: Eukaryota > Metazoa > Chordata > Testudines > Emydidae > Trachemys > Trachemys scripta. Next base: position 19,640,679 of record NC_048310.1, read on the forward strand.
GTTTTTATCACGATGTAGCTTAGGGGTAGGCAATCTGTGGCACGCGTGCCGAAGGCGGCACAGGAACTGATTTTCAGTGGCACGCACACTGCCTGGGTCCTCGCCACCGGTCTGGGGGGCTCTGCATTTTATTTAAATTTTTAAATGAAGCTTTTAAAACATTTTAAAAACCTTATTTACTTTACATACAACAATAGTTTAGTTATATATTTTAGACTTCTAGAAAGAGACCTTCTAAAAACATTAAAATGTATTACTGGCACGCGAAACCTTAAATTAGAGTGAATAAATGAAGACTCAGCACACCACTTCTGAAAGGTTGCCGACCCCTGAGGTATCTATACCGCCCACCAGGATTTGACTTGGCCTAATTACATTGTGGTCACTAGCATGAGGTAAAATGCTAGTGAAGAAAAGACAGTTTGTTGTTTTAAAATGTTAGTGCATCAAGGTAAATCCTGGGGGGAGCATCCGGTTGACTGGTAATGTGTTAATACTACAGCCCCCTTGTCTTCACTTGGATTGTACCATGCACCAGCTAACACATGGTAAGAACACAGCTTTTTTCCTACTGAAGACCAGATTTGCCTTGGGGGAGCTCCTCAGCAGGTGTAAATAGTTATGGCTCCATTGATGTGTTAACAGAGATATGATAGTTTATACTGGCTGCAGATCTGCCCCGATGTAGACTCACATATACCCCTGCAAAGTGGTTGTGGAACACCATCATTTTCTTGTGGTAGGAGTTTGCAATCACTTTGCACGGATAGAAATTACCACACGTAGTGCAGGGCAATGGACAGTTAGGCCCACAGGCTATACGTTGAATTTTGCTCTAAATAATTTTATACTTTTGTTTACACCCAGATATCATAATGTGGACAAACTACTAATGGACAGAGAAACAGAGCCTAGATAAACTTCTGACCCGCTAAGGCAGACTGGCTTGATGTAGAGATACAAAATGAATCTTGATTTTGTAATAGCTGTACAACCACAAAATCAAAATTAATCTGCAATTCTGACATAGACACATTAAAATAATAATGTTAATTATAGGTGGCAGTCTGAAAATTTGGGTTCATTAAGTTCAGAATTATAAAAAACATGATTTAATATTATAACTTGAAAATGTTTGCTATGATTGCCCTGCATGAATATTTTTTTTAAAAATCCTACTTTCTATCTACCTGATAATATTTTATTAGAATTTGTTCACAGGCTCTGAATGCTCTTTCCTGAAAGAATCTATGTAAAGGGAGAAAACAATACACATCCTGTACTCCACCTTCACAGGCCTCTAGCGTTGGATGCCACCTTTTGTTTGCAAGAGTTTAAATTTCAAATAAAATCCCAGCATTCTTTTGAAAAAAAGGAAAGGGCCTCTCCCCTGCTTAGATTGTCAAATCCCAGACTAGGCTGAAATTGAATAGGGCAAGTCAGTGACCTCAGGCAGAAAGAATGTTGCTTATTTACGTAGGGCTTCTGCTATTTTAGCAGCAAACCTTTTCTTCTGAAAAGACAATGTATACTGTTTTGTGTTTACGGCCAAGTAAGGAGCTTGTACATTTGAGATTTGCATGGTAATAGCCTAGTAACTTAATATACAGCATCCTCAAAAATAGCAATGTAAGACTTTGTTTTGTCTTAATCAACTCAAATATTTTGAAAAAGAGCTTTACAAAAGTACTCTGTAAAATTATGCTGTTCATATGTTGGGTTTTGTTTTTTAAATAGCAAAGTTACATTTAGTGCTTTCTTTATTAGACAGCAGGGCAGAGCTCTGAAATATTTTGCTGCATCTTGATGCTTGGGGCGGGAAGCATTCCTTCAGTCTGGAACCAGAAAAATGTGTGCATGTGTGTATACACACACCAGGCATTTTTCCTGAAATAATGAAAGATCTTTATAACCATTCTGGCCTGTCAGATAAGCCTGCAATTCCAAATGGTTTTTAAAGTGTGTTGCTCAATAGATCGTAACCATGAGGGACTATTGTATACATGAAGCACACATTTAGGATCCGATTCTGCATTCCTTGAAATCAGTGGGAGTCTGGGCGTGAAAGGAATGCAGGATTGGGTCCTAAAGCAGGGGAGTAAAATTCGGTGCCAGATTTCTTTGAGGAGAAGAAGAATACAGCACATCCACAGTAGCCACTTTTCAGTGTTTCAAATTTCCAACGGCTGAAGCCTGTGAAAAGTGGCTTCTGCCAACATGCAATATCTTCTTTTCAAAGGAATTTGGCACTGATTTTTTTTTTCCTTCCTGAAATAATCGAAAGCCCTAGAAATTCACCTTTCCCTGCACAAAGCCTGAGCGATCAAGCTTGGTGGGGGGGGGGGAGGAGGAGAAGGGGAGGGAGACCTATAGGGGCATCCTGATTGCAGTGCAGGCTATGAGCTAGGCTAACCCTTGCTGATGCCCTTCCATGCCCCAATATGGGGTTTGTTTGTTGTTTTTTTTCACCCTCTGGATCCTTGTAATTCTCCCTGCTTTGTCGCCACCCCTGTAAAGTAGCATTCACATTGCTACTGGGTCTTGTGCAGATCCCCTGCAGGGGACTGAGTGTGCCTCCCAAGGTTAACAAGTCATATGAGTGCAAAAGGGCCCAAAGCAGGTTTATAGCTTCCTATCAGTGGCATGGGGTAAAGCAGTGGAGAGCCCCCCTCTCCCCCCTACAGAAAATCTCCATGGCCGATGTCCATAGCTAAGCCCAGAGGGAGGAATGTGGATGTGTAGGCCACAAACCCACAGGCGAGTTTAGTAGAAACTCAAAAAGATTTTGAATCTTTTTGTTTCCTTTTGGCACTTCTGTAATTTTACACACAGGGCGAATTGTTCTTTTCTTAAGACAGTAAAAGAAAGCGGGCCTCCTGGATGAGACTCATCTACTGTTTTATCCTAGGGTAAATTTAGAGATGAGGAACAGATCCCTTGATAGTGATGGGTTTGTTATTATTTAATAAACAGTGTTGCCAACTATCTTCTTTTTATTGCATGCTTCTGGTATTTGGAGTTTTACATAAGGCCCCAGCTCTTGTGATTACCTGAGAATCTCAGCTTCCATTCCTTTTTTAAAGTAACTTTCTAGCCTGCATGGATGCAGAGAAAAGATTGAAAATGTGACCCTAAACCTGAAGGCAAATGAAAAATACCCAACCTTTATTATTTGTAAAAGTCTCTCATGTTTGAGGTCTAACTCATGATTTCTGAATACTTGAAGTTGGCAGGATTGGTACCATAGGAATGCATGATGCCTTACATAGCAAGTAAAGATATAGTCCCAGAGGGTCATTCCTTTCTGCCATTCAAAAAGGGTGGCTGGCAGGATGAAATCAAATCATACATTAATTCTCATAGTACAATTATAAAATCCTGCTCCTACATATCCCCCTTTTGACCCTGAGAGAGGTAGGGGGAATGACCCTCTTGCTTCTACACCTGTGTCAAAGAGCTCACAATCTAAAGCACCGAACCTGGTGCCCATATGCTGTTCTGACATCGTGTAGGAGTCTAAAGGCGACACAGTGGAAGAATTCCCCTGGCACCGGGGCAGTACAGGGCCAATTTACTGTTCTCCTGTGTTGGTCCAGCATGGTGGGCAGAAAGATCATAGAATATCAGGATTGGAAGGGACCTCAGGAGGTCATCTAGTCCACCCCCCTGCTCAAAGGGGGACCAATCCCCAGACCAGTTTTTGCCCCAGCTCCCTAAATGGTCCCCTCAAGAGCTGAGCTCACAACTCTGGGTTTAGCAGGCCAATGCTCAAACCACTGAGCTATCCTTCCACCCCTGTTTGTAGTGCTCAGTGCTTCAGGGATTCTGCACTGCAGAGGTACGGCTGTTCTAAGTTATAGCAGCCCTATACTAATGCCAGGGGTCATTTTGGCACAAAGGTTGGCACCTCTTCCTGGACTGCACTTTCTGGGCTGAGTCTCCCAGGAGAGGCAGCAAAGAATCTGGCCTCAAGATTATAATGGAAATGCTAATAGAACTTTAAATTGGACTCCACATATGTGCGGCTATTAGTGTAGCCCAGAGTCAGTGTGCAGCGCTCCAGAGCTTTGCTTCCCTCTTTTGAGTCAGATGCAATATAGTCCGTTATCTACTGCTGCAAATTGGCTGTGTGTATGTTTACATGTCTGGTTAGCATGCACACCTTCAGATGTCACCAAATGCAAATGCTAGTATGAGACCTATAATGATGCTGTCCTAACACCATTCATTACAAAGATGACATCTTAAGCTGTTAACCAGCAATTGGATCCATGTTTTACATTGCTCAATAAAACAAATATGCACAATTCATTTATCAGTCAGGCATGAGAAACCAGGAATTACTGTGTGCCTGGGAAGCCTTGTGAGTCATGAATCAGAACTCTTAGTGGTTGTATCCCTCAGAGAGGTGTGGTAATTCCATGTCTAGTGAAGTGGAAATTATAAAATAAAATTAATAGTGGAAAGGATGCCTACTAAAAATGCATCATTAGATCTTGCATCAGTATCTCATGTTCTCCAGAGGAGTCAATTATAATAGGACACCTTGGTTATAGTCATGCTCTTCTAGCAGGGACTCCTGTAGTTTATAGGTGCAATTTTCAAAGTGCTCAGTATAGACATTCCTCTACTTCCATTCAGCCATTGACTTCAGTGGAAGCGGAGTTGGGCCAGTGTTGAGTGCTTTGAGAAATCCCACTCTATATTTCTGGTCATTAGTTGCAACAGGGGCATTGCAGCTGTTGCAATAGAGAAGCCACAGCTCTCCCTAGCACTTCTGTCAGTCGGTTCTTTTTTTATTGCTGACAGTGCAGAAGCTCTCTGGGTGACTAGGGGAATGCATGATGCCCTCTTCTGGAGAAATGGTATTAGAACTTTAGGTTCAGGGAGTTCACCACCAGCTTTGTGCACAGATCCACACGAGAGTATTCCTTATATTGTACCTTCAGACAACAGGAACGAGAGGTGAGGATTTCATTTTCTGCATAATAGTCCAGATTGGTAGCCTTAACAATTGACCTTTATAATCAGATTTGCTTTAATTAAGTAGCTGTTCTCACCTCAGGAAATTATGCACCCACATCTGACTTCTGACTGTTCATCACACCAGGATGTGCTAATTAGATTTTCTGAGTAAAATATAGGCGTCTTGTTCCACACAACAGTAACTTTAGATTGTGAGGAGTGTGGCGATGCATTTTCTTCCAAATGGACAGATAGTGTTGGATGTGTGTCATGTGTTGTCCATGGGGCTGAAGTTTAGATGCATGACATTCCCATTATTTGGAAAGAGTGATGTCTTTTTAACCAACATTAGTCAGGCAAACAATTCAGGCTTTTCTTATGATCTCACTCATAGTACGACAGTAGTCAATTATGATAATTCCCAAAACGTGCATGTTTTTACTCATGAAAGAATTTTACACACATTATAATAATATTTGTGCCACTGGAAGCGCGCTCATGTAGCTGCGTTTTGCCGACGGAAGAGAGCTTTCAATGAGCAGAATAGCTGTGTCGGTAGGAGAGCCTCTCCTGCTGACGTAGTGCTGTGCACATGAGTGCTTATGACGGCAAAACATATGTCACTCGGGTGTGGGTTTTTTTTCACATCACTGAGCAACAAAAGTTTTGCCGACATAAGTGCTAATGTAGATGTGGCCTAAGAGTTTGTGACTTAATAAAGGCAACTTAACATCTACACTGAACAACTAGCGCATTGCTGATAACAGGTTTTCCCTTCCTAAATGGCACTGCAAATGTTTTAGCTACCAGCATAGAGGGGACTGGACAATTTTCAGCCGAGTTACAAAAAGCTTCATTGATACGCAACCAGGTCTCAATCACATTTTGTTTCATTAGGTCTAGATCATGCTTTCTGTAACAGTACTAAAAACAGTTTTGTCCCATCTCTGCTAACAGTTTGACTGTTGTCAACACCAGCTGAGGTGTGGGGAAGACAGGAGGGAGAAGGGGCTGACAGCCAGTGTCAACAGTAGATAATCTTACTAGGCAGTCTCTTTGGGTAAGTCTACACTGCAAGTGAACGTTTGTTTGTAGCATGGGTAGGCATAGCCCCCACTAATTTTAATCAAACTAGCACAGGTAACAATGGTAGTGTAGATATGGTGGCTCAGGCTTCAGCACCTGCTAGCAATCAGACTGCATATCCAGGCACCCTGGCAGCTTGTACTCTGGTAGATCAGTGGTTTGTGCATTGGCCTGCTAGACCCAAGGTTGTGAGTTCAATCCTTGAGGGGGCCACCTAGAGATCTGGTGCAAAATCAGTACTTGGTCCTGCTAGTGAAGGCAGGGGGCTGGACTCAATGACCTTTCAGGGTCCCTTCCAGTTCTATGAGATAGGTATATCTCCATATATTAAAAGATGGCCTGCAATAAGTCCGTGCTACCACATCTATGGTGCTGTTCTTACCCATGCTAGCGAGATTAAAGCGACCGCAGGTATGCCTACCTGCGCTACAAACAGGCTGTGTCCCAGGCTGACCTGTTGTTTTTCTGGTACTGGGCAGGTGTGAAACTGAGAGTCACTTCCTCTGTGCTGTTGAAAACTGGTCAGACAAGGTAGACGTGCCAGGGTCTCTATCCAGCTAAAACCACAGAAGGAGGAAGGAAGCCATGTGTTTATGAAACACAACTGTAGTGATGGTACAAAAAGTCCCACAAGCAGCTATGGACTCTAGGCCAGGCCATTTATTATAACTGATTTAGTGATCTATCTGCATGTTGCTTCTGGTTTTGTCAGTCTCTGACTTTTAGAAAGTGATTACAATACACTGCAAAAGAGGACAGTAGCCTGCAATGGGATACACCGATATAGTCATTAGAAGGGGAAACTGAACAGCTATTTTTTGGACTAATAGTTGTTGACTTTTTGGAGCTTAATTGTACTTAATTCAGTTATTCAGTACAGTGAATGGAATGCACATCATTGCTTATTTTTCTGAAACACATATGTAGAGACCAAAGTTCTGTAGCAGTTTGTGATGTTTGGATGATAACTTCTTGTTTGAGTTAACTATTGTATTATCCTTGACCAAATAAACTCCTCCAAGGTAAAAGTCTTGTTAGGCTTATTAATTATTATTAAGAATACTAGTTACCAGGTGAGGAAGCATTATGCTATTGATATGTTATGTGAGCTTAAGCAAGTCGCTTCATCTCTGTGCCTCAGTTTTCCCTTCTGTAAAATGGGAATTATCATGTTTGCTTTTATTTGTAAAGCACTGTGAGATCTAGCGATACAAGATGCTATATAAAAGTCTGAGTTAAAATCATGTTTAGAAATTGACATTTTGTATTACATCAGCTGTATGAAAGGGGAGGTTGAGGTGACCATCTTTGTTGTGGGCATATGGAACGGTAACTTCTGAGAGCAGTGTCTAATCAGGCTGCAGGGGGTTGCATGCTGTACAGTTAGTGAAAACTGCCACACAGTGGCGAGCCACTAATGATAGAGTTTTCCTGTGCTCTGGTTCGCTGAAGCTATATTATTTCACAGGGTGACTAGCAGCCAGTCAAGTGCTCAGTAAGAGAAGTGCATTTGGGGTTTTTTTTTGGCTAATTTGCTCTGGGCCACATCATGCTCCCGCCTCTGCAGTCCTGGAGAGTCCTGATGCAGTGGAACTGCTTCAGATGTGCTTTGCTACAGGGAAAAAATTGGGGTTGGGTTTGGGGACTCTCCGTGGAGCTGTGCTCTGCAGGGGAGGGATAGCTCAGTGGTTTGAGCATTGACCTGCTAAACCCAGGGTTGTGAGTTCAGTCCTTGAGAGGACCACATAGGGATCTAGGGTAAAATCAGTACTTGGTCCTGCTAGTGAAGGCAGGGGGCTGGACTTGATGACCTTTCCAGGTCCCTTCTAGTTCTAGGAGATAGGATATCTCCATTGATTTAATTTATCCCAGGATGCAAGGCACTTTGGAGTACAGGGCAGGGCCTGTGGATCAGCGCTAACATGGGTTTACAGCCATTCACCATGAGGCTGCCATGGCCTAGGGGGATGATTCCTTTCCCTGCAGAGATCGCATCAGGCTTTGGCACTTCATTGCCTGGGCTGCTGGTGACAGTGACTGTGGGTGTAGGGGGGGTCAGGACCGGCTCTAACTTTTTTGCTGCCCCAAGCAGCAAAAAAAAGCGCCGCCCTGCCAAGCCCCCCCCCCCCCCCCCGCCACCCCAAGATTGGCCGCCCCTTACCAGTTGCCGCCCCAAGCATGTGCTTGGTTGCCTGGTGCCTGGAGCCGGCCCTGAGGGGGGTGAGAAAGAGAGAGAGAATTACCATTTAAAATAGTAATGTGAGTTTTCTGCGCCGACTCACAGGTTGGGCGTCCTTGTGTGTAACATGGGAATGTTACTTAGTGGACAAGCAGAAGCCCTTGGCTGTAGTGAGGCCACTTTATTCCTACCATCTGAAAGCAAGTAAGCGGCAGGTACTTATGCCCGCCAGCTCTGAATCCGAGGGTGTGCACAACCACGTCACCCTGTCAAGAACCACCCAGCAGCTCTTTTTTTGGTATTAGATCTGTGACTGCCACTTGGCTCTGAACTGGGTAACACAGTCTGGGCAGACAACAGCGTTTGAGGGGTTTTTTCTGTCCTTCGAGAGCCTTTGTAACTCCCTGCCGGTCCCTCCCACCCCCATCTTCCCAGTGACTACGGATGAACGCATGCTTCCTGCACCTAGGCCCACAGTGGGTGTAACTCCTCCACAAGCTGGCACAAGCCACATGTGTTTACGGGCAAGGCAGAGGATTGGCAAAAACACTTTTAGAATGAGCCAGAGTGACACTTCAGGAGACCCATGGAAACTAGGCTTTATGTTGCCTTGATCCCAGTAGCTTGTGTGATTAAGGGATAATACGGATGGTGGAGGAGTACAGTGTATGAGGCAGTAAAGAGCTTTACGAGGTGATTAAAGATGCAAGCGAAATAGAGAGTTTCAGGTTACCACAAAAATCATTTTTGTCGTGCTTTGTGTGGTTTGGAAAGTGGGGGAGGGGGATGGGATGTGACCAGTGCCTCCTTGTTCACTGACCTCAGGCTGAGCTCAGGACTCAGGTGAGTAATTGTCAGGGTGGGTGGTAGGGATGTGAGAGAAGGAGTTGCCTGGAAAGGAGCAAGGCAGCTGCTCATGCAGCGCTGTGTCCTGTCAGCACAGATTTGTGTGCCATTTACAAGGGGGTAAGGTGAGATGTGGCTGATCTGTGATTGGCTGAGATCCTTGCCTTGGCAGATGGTGACACATGTAGGGTACTGTCTCTTTTACACAAAGCAAGCACATTGGCCTGAAAAAGTTTCTAAGGCAGGTTACAGGAGCCTGAGTGGTTGCAGTGATTCGGGTCTTTTGTCTCTGGAGGGTGAATGCACTTTGATCACTGAATTTTGTGAGTGGGCTATGGGATGGCCAACTGGATTGGTGATGCTGTCCCAAAGGAAAAAGGGGGCAGCAACTGATGGGATGAGGAGCAGGCACTAGGGCTCCAGGAGCCAGGTTTCTCATCGTGAGGGGTCAGGTAGGGTGGAAGGAGGGTTCAGGCCTGGATCCGGCTGCTGGAGGAGCATGGAATAGGGGAGGAGAGAGAGCAGTGACAGCTGTGCCCTGGCTTCTCAGGGCAAGGATAGGAAGCAGGTTTCAGGGAATGGCGAGGCTCTGGGTAGTGGGGAGGACATGCTGGGGAGAGGTATCTGGGAGGCACCTCTGCAAGCAGAGCAGAGAGGTATTTTGGAGGGTTACAACAGCCAAGCCAGGATGACCGGGGAGAAGACGAGGATCACTGAGAGTGGAGACTTGTGGGAGGTGACATAGGGAGAGAACCTCTTACACCTGGGCCACACCCCGAAGAGGCAGCACGTTCACCGCTTACATGGCACACAGTCACTAAAGGGTTACATTTCAGATGATCACAAGGAGAGTTAACCAATAGGTAAGACTGATCTGAAGAGCCTATTGCTGTCATTCAGGCTAATGGGCTGTGTCCTCACAGTGGTAATCTTCCAAATTGCTGCCTGCCTGTTTCCAAACACAACCGTATATCTCTGCTGCAGGTTGCATTTTGAGTCAATTCACATTGAGAACCGAATTGTCAAAGGTCATTTGAATTCACACACATGCAAGAATGAGTAACTGCACTCAGTCAAGAGCCTCGTTTTGTGCAAGCAGGCAGAATCGGGTGCAGTGACAGTGTGCACACGTACGCCTTTGAAAGTTGTCCCTTAAAACTCCTGTAAATGGTCCTCTTGAGGGTCTATCTACTGAACAGTAATCTGAGTGAAGGTTTATAAGTCAGTCAGATAGTGCAATGACTTTGTTTCCATGAATGGACCCATTTTACAGAAGGGACTTTTAACATGAGTGTCCACCTACCAGTAGCACCAAGAGACAGCAGCTTGTGAGAGCTACACTTCAGGAATCTGTACTGAAAGGAAAAATTTCCCTTCGCTATGCCAATAAGCCTCCAGCCAACCACATACAGCATGTGATTACCCAAAAGGGTCAGCTCAGGTCCAAATGTGTCTGTGCCATACACAGTTTCCCATGGTCAGAGCACAGCAGCAGTTTCTAAAAGACACTTTTAAACATTTAAAATTAATCACATTTTCCTCAATGTTGTTTAGAGAAACTGTAAAGATTTCTCCCCTCCTCCTCAATTGCATTCTGCTAACTGGCTCTCCAGTGAACAGCCCTCAGATTTAAACTCCTGGAGGCTGGTAGCCCGTGTTTATGGTGGAGCGCCTCACCTCTGGAACTTATTCTTTTCTGGGTCTGTGAGTATCCAAGTTTGTTCCTTTGGGGTGGGGGAAGGAATTGTGCATGTTTTACACAATAAAAGTAGTGTGTGTGTGTGTGTGTGTGTGTGTATATATAGTGTATTCGAAGAGCATCATCATTGGCCTGTGTAAGGTACCTTGCATTGTTCATAGGTCTGTGGGTTCAATCAAGTTGTTGTGCACTGCAAATGGATTCTTGTGTGTGGCCCTTAACAGGGCATATTGCCATCTCTTTACCCAGGCTACTGCCTCTTAATGGTTTGATGGGCACACCGGAGTGGGTGGTAGCTTGGGCCAGATAAATCCCTGGTGATGAACAAAGTTCAGTGGAGAGGAGAGGAGTTACAACAGGAAGAGTTTGGCTCCTTTGGCCTGATTCTTCTCTTATGCACACTGGTTTTGACACTGAAATAACTCATGATTTATGCCAGTGTAAGAGAGAGCGAGGCGATTCAGATCCTTTGTGTCTAAATGACTGGTTGATTGTGGGGGTTTTGAGTTCCTGTCTATCATAGTGTTTGTTGAGATTAATCTGGAGCCTGTCCTATATTTTTAAACTGTAAAGAGGTCCAGAGTTTATATCGATGAACACACATGTTATAAATACAATTAAACTGCTACTCATAATATAGTAAGCCCTCAAAGGTTGAAACTGAGATCTGTTTCCCCCCTCTATCACCTGTGCATATTGCCAGTTTCAGGTGCTTGCGAGTGTTAATGAAATGTTCTCAATTTACAAGTTAGAAAAAGTTAAGATGCATTTGTTTCTAATTTCTTATATCGGGCTCTGAAAGTCAAGCTGGGTTCCATGACCAGTAATAAAGATCCTGCAGTTAGAAGTTAGCTGTCAATTTTGTTGATGATGAACAACCCAGACCACTCTCAGTTAGCTGTATTGGTACTGACATGATAACAGGAGCAAATGCGATGGCCACTGTCTTGGCTGACACACCAAGGATTGAACCCAGAACTTCAAAACTAAAAATAAGAGCTACTACAGCTTGAGCTAAGAAGCCACAAGTCTCTAGTAGGTATCTGTAGCAACTCACAACCTCTGTGGATTGGCACAGCAAGGGACCCATAACATACACTCACCCATGAGTTTTACACAAGCCGTTTTTGTCAGCAGCATTAGCAGATGCAATTGGGTCTGGAGATGTTATGTAAGAACATGACATTTATTTCATACTTTTTGGACAATAACTGTTCATTAAGAAAAGGAGCATTCAAGCAGTGTGACCCTTACAGGCAAAGATTGTCTCTTTTCTGTGTTTGTAGAGTGCCTAGCACAATGGGACCCCAATCCCCACTGAGTACGGGGCACTATCGTAATATAAATATTAGCTAATAATGCAAATTAGAAAAGCGAAATTATGGGGAGGGCGTGCCCCTGAGGTCAAATGTTGAGCATATCATTCTTGATGGTGTTCAGTGCATCATCTGTTTTAAAAAAAACACATTCATATTGGAGACTCTTGCTATGGAAATGGAGTACAAGACTCTGACAGTAAAATATTTTACTAACAGGGAGAAGACTGCGAGGAAAAGCCTTCTACAATGTCAATGGTAAAGTGTACTGTGAAGAAGACTTCCTAGTAAGTAAGATTTCAGGCCTTTCTTCTGTTTGCTTGTTTTTAAAGTGAACGTTGTTGTTTGTTTTTGTGCTGGCTGATATGTAGTGTGAGACCAGTTAGCCTTTGAGCCTGTCCCTGCACCTACTGAAATCAGTAGGAGTTTTGCCATTGACTTCAGTGGCAAGAGGATCAGACCCTTAGACTGAAATTGTAGCCATGAAACTAAGTGCATAACTGTCTGTAAATCATCTCACAGTATAAATTATAAGAGTAAACACGAGCTGTTCAAGCTTTGGGCTTGAATTGCAGCCACAAAGTTTGCCAAGCCTAAGCTCAAACTCAAACATCTGGGGAATACCAATCATAACAAGAGGGGAGACTTCTTAGACTGCAGCGTGTCATCACTGCGTACAGTGTTGCTTTATTAAAGGCATAGTTTTAATCACTATTCTGCTATGAACTGCGTGGAGCTGCAGTGTGGTTCACTGAAAACCACGGAGGAACAACTAATTTTCTCTCAATAGACCCAGTGACTTTGCAAGTGCTGTATGCTATTAGGGGCTGATTCATGAAAAGAAAAATGGAGGATGCTGCTGAGCTGTGTTTGTTTGTTCAGTTAAGGGGAGGATTCTACAAGTAATTCAACGGACAGAAAATGATTTGATTGAATGACAGTTACTCTATATGTCATCGAGATTAAGATGAGATAATGTTTGGGAACTGAAATCAGAGAGGAGTGTCAAATGTTTGCTTACAAGATGAAAGAATTAATATGTTGAATTTACAGCATCTGGCTCCTTATTTATTGAAACAGCAGCATCCTTTTGGAGGCTCAGTGTCTGAGGTTACCCCCCATCCATATGTCATGAGGGTATTAATATCTTCACACAACCTCCAACAATGCTTGTCCCACACCAAAAACTTTAACTGGCAGTTCCAGGGCTTCTCAAGTGCATTTCTCATCAATGCAACCCATAAAAATCAAGGAAATCTCTGGTATAGGAATCATATCTACCTTCATACCTACCTGTACACACCCCCAATCCCATTCTACGTGTCACCACAACTAGAACTGGTTGAAAAAAGGTAACTATATTTTGCAAAAAAAAATTTAAAAGAAAAGAACCTTTTTTCATTTCATTTGAAATTTTGGTGGGGAAAATCCCATTTGCTCTCACTGTGTTTACTCCCTACCCTTTCCATTTTCCAGTGGAAGAAAAGGGAGGAAAGTAAAAAAAAGTGAGTGAGTGGGATTTTACCACCAAACAACACATGTCAATATTTTTCAAAAATATATACAGAATTTTTTTTTGTCAAAAACAGGAAATTCTGGAGAAATCAAAATACTTGTAATTACACTGAAAAGTTTTTTTGCAAAACACCATATTTCAAGTAATTTTTGTTTTAGTTGAAAAATGTTATTCCCTTCCAATAAAAACAACTTCTCCTGCAAGCCAAACACCTGCTTATTCAAATGCAAAGACATGCCCTATATTCTGACTTGGTAATTTCTCCTTTAAACAGACTACAGTTTTTATATTACTCTTTGCAATACCTTCATCTTCCAATCTGCCAACCTTGTTTTTGAAATACAATGAACTGTTTTCTTAGCACCCCCCACTCTACCCCTCCTCACATTATTATATTAATGATATTCTAATGTATATTGTATTAATAATAATAAGCAGTAATCACCTACATTTTCCAGGGGTATTTCTTGCTGCTTATTGCAGCACTCAGCAACTCCTGATCTTGTTGTACAGCGATGAAAAAATAAGGGACATCCCTTGTAATAAGGGACTGTTGGCAACCCTACCCTACTTTATGCTTAGGACTGGTTGAAAATTTTCCGTTGAGACTATTATTCAATAGAAAATAGGGACTTTGACTAAACAAATTGTGCATGGACGGTGCCTGCTGTCCTCAGAACATTTCAATAATTTGTTGAAAAACTGAGCATCTTTCAGCTAAAATCCCAGAACTGTTGGTCAAAAACCATTTTGGTCAAAACTTTTCAGTTTTCAGCAGAAAATGTTTTATTTTAACGTTTTAGACAAAAAGTTGAAAATTTCTGCTGAAACCCCTGTCCCCCGCATTTTTTGAGTAGCTGCTTTTCCTGCGCTCACCCCCACCCTCTGTTCCAGCTACAGGGGTCCTGGAGCAGGTAGGCTGGCAGCGAACACTCCCTACGAAACAGAGGTTGTAGGGATCCGAAGGTGAACTCTGGTTCACTCAGAGCATCCCTGGGTACTAGGTTTGTGAAGCTGGAGCATTTACTGGTGAGCCCTGACAGGTCTTAGGGAGCCTGAGGAGATGCTGGGGAGGGCTTGCTGTGTGCTGCCCCAGGAACAGGCCTTGGGAGGCCGCTGGGGAGCCAGCGGACGCAGTGAAGCTCTGAACCCTTCATTGCCTGTGCTGTAAACTGATTGCTTTACAAAGAACACATCTTCCAGCAACTTCCTGTGGCACAAATCACAACAAGAATGCTGGGAATTGTTTTATTTTATATGTATAAAAAAATCTAACCTATTTCTTTAGTCTAGACTTACATAACATGGGGCCTAAAGTTTGAAATGCTACAGCTCAGCCATTAGTTAGCTAGAGGCAACTAAAAAAAAAAGGTTGTAATCCTTTATTTAAAGAAGGAGCCATTTTAACTGTTTCTGACCCCTAAACTATTGAACAGAGTTGCTCCTAGCTGCTTTGAAAAGCCAGTCATTCCCTTAAGAGTAAGTGCTGTAAGTCTGTAGCTCATACCCAGCGCTTTTTAGATGCAACAAAGCGATTTGATCTCCACTGTAGGTACGAATCTCCATGCAGCTTCAACTCTGGATTCCCTCCGGATGTCACCGTAACACTGAAGTAGAGATGTTAGAGACAGGGACACTACTGAAGTATGAGATCATCCAATCCACCTTCCTGCCAATGTGGGATTGTTTCCTATGGTCTGTTTTCTAGGGTTTTGTCCAGTCTAGTTTTAACCATGCCAAGGGAGGGAGCTTCTATCACCATGCCAATAGCAGATGTTAGTCTGAAATAATCCTGTGGGGATGCGTTTGGAAAAATGGTCACATTGAAAGTTTTAGCTTAAAATGTGTTAGGCTAGCTTCTCTGTTACACCCCTTGCCAGGCACAACACAGATGACCCCCGCTCAGGGAGAGGGTGCTAATCTAACATACAGCAGTCTCCAACAACTGCCTGCAGGCTGCACCCCAGCCCAGAACCTGCACAGCCCCCAGGTGCTCTGGCCACTCCTCCTCCCACGACAGCATGCCCCCAACAGCCCCCAGGCATGGCCCCTAAGCTGGATGTGTGGACAGCAGCAGGACAACATCTGCCACGCTTATGATATTCCTGCACCGGGGAAATTCTCCTTTAGCTCGCTGCAGCCCCTTTATGGTCAGAGCTAGAGCAAAAAATCCACTGATCTAGGCCAACTTATGGCCGCACCCCTCTATTACAACCATAAATTTCAAAAGGCGATGACTGGAAAGCTGCTTTCAGGCTGCCTATATTATAATTCTAGCCATGCCAACAAGCAGTTGTCTAACTCAGGCACCCATGTTCTCACGTGGCTTTTGTTTGCAGTGTGAACAGGATAATATGGTTATAAATCATGTTAGGAAATCCTAGGGCAGCTTCATTGAGCTACAGCGCAGCAGTTCTGTAACTGTGTGATCCTGTACATGCGACAAACAAAATGAGCTGTTGAGCACAGACTCTCCTAACTGCATTTGTCAGGTCAGGGACTGTGTCTCCATCTGCATTTAGAAAGTACCTGGCACACTGTGGCCACGGGTGGAATCCAGCCAGAAAGCCCTGTTCTGACACAGGCTTGTGGCATAGACAGCAATGTAGCATTTCCATTGATTCCCAGAGGCAGCTGCAGGGTTGTCAATGTTTCATTGCCCACAAACCCTTAGAAATAGCAATTGTCGCTGCCTCTCGTCTCCCTCCCAGCAAGAGACACAATGAGGGGTCAGCAAGGCAAAGTGATGTCTCCTTGTCACCTGGCGAAGGATCCCTCGCAGTCCGATCATGAACCAGAGTGGTGCTGTTTTTAACAGAACAGCTTTGAGTTCAGTGCAGCTTTCTGTTTGTGGATCTTAAAGTGAGACCCTAAAAAACTGATATTCTGTCTGATCTGGGAGAACATATGGCACTTCTCATAAGAGTGTAGGTTTCCCCTGGCATCCTTGGCCACTTCATCCCCTCCTGACGCAGTCATGCAGCAAGATCTACATTGGCTCTCTCTGCTCCAGAGGCATCTGCATTTCAGTGATGATGCAATTCCTGGGCCAGATTTTCAGAAGATTTCTGCTCCCATTTAAGTAACAACGTAGGCGTCCAGATTTTCAAAAGAGCTCAGCATACTGACTGCATATCAGATGCTGAACTCTCTGGAAGTCTGTCCATAAGTGTCACAACGGGAGTTGCTAGGTGCTGAGCATTTTTTGAAAATGTGTCCGATTGTTTGTAAAGCACTTAGAGATCTTTATGGATGAAATGTAGATGTTATCATCGTTATTATTCACTCTGAGCAAGTTCCATTGCACCACCAAACCTGAAGGCAGGACATAAGAATGGCCATCCTGGTCAGACCAAAGGTCCATCCATCCAGCCCAGTATCCTGTCTACCGACAGTGGCCAATGCCAGGTGTCCCAGAGGAAGTGAACCTAACAGGTAATGATCAAGTGATTTCTCTCCTGCCATCCATCTCCACCCTCTGACAAACAGAGGCTAGGGACACCATTCCTTACCCGTCCTGGCCAATAGCCATTAATGGACTTAACTAGATAAATACATGGAGGTTCTCTTTTAAACCCTATTATAGACCTAGCCTTCACAACCTCCTCAGGCAAGGAGTTCGCTGTGTGAAGAAGAACTTCCTTTTATTTGTTTTAAACCTGTAGCCCATTAATTTCATTTGGTGACCCCTACTTCTTATATTATGGGAACAAGTAAATAACTTTTCCTTATTCACTTTCTCCACGCCACTCATGATTTTACATACCTCTATCACACCTTAGTCTCCTCTTTTCCAAGCTGAAAAGTCCTAGCCTCTTTAATCTCTCCTCATATGGGACCCATTCCAAGCCCCTAATCATTTTAGTTGCCCTTCTCTGAACTTTTTCTAATGCCAGTATATCTTTTTTTTTGAGATGAGGAGACCACATCTGTACGCAGTATTCAAGATGTGGGTGTACCATGGATTTATCTAAGGGAAATAAGATATTCTCCATCACTTTTTTAATGATTCCTAAACATCCTGTTTGCTTTTTTTGACTGCCACTGCACACTGCGTGGATGTCTTCAGAGAACTATCCACGATGACCCCAAGATCTCTTTCCTGATTAGTTGTAGCTAAATTAGCCCCCATCATATTGTATGTGTAATTGGGGTTATTTTTTCCAATGGGTATTACTTTACATTGATCCACCTTTAAATTTCTTTTGCCATTTTGTTGCCCAGTCACTTAGTTTTGTGAGATCTTTTTGAAGTTTTTCACAGTCTGCTTTGGTTTTAACTGTCTTGAGCAGTTTAGTATCATCTGCAAACTTTGCCACCTCACTGGACATAGATACACCCAGCAAAACTATGGGCAGGTACATTCTTCTCAGTTCTCCACCTGTTTTCTCTTATTGAGGGCATAGATTCTCTCTGTCTTCACCTGTGGGGAGGGAGTACTGCAAGTCTTTACTGCTATTGGTGGAGTTGTAGATAAGGCAGAGAGGGTGGAGTGGGACAAAGGGGTACTAGAGCAGCGTCTCTCAACCTTTTTGGGCTCAGAACCCATTTGGGAACGATGAGCGCCTTTCACGACCGAGTACATAAGAAGGTGCTGCCCCAAGTAGGAGGTCCTGGGGGAGGTCAGGTCCTGCCTCCAGTGGGTAGATGGGAGACCTAGAGGGGGTTTCAGAGTCCACCCTGCACTTACCCCACAGCAGCGGCTCCTGCAGCTCCAGTCCTGTGGGACTATCAGGGCAATCTCCAAAGTTGCAGCACTGCTCAGGTTTGGCCCTGTTCTCCTGACAGGGGACCCCTTGTGCCGAATTTCTGTGAGCGGCGCTGGGGGTGGGAGCAGCGCTACTCACTCAAATTTGGCCTGGTCGGCCCATCATCAGCATGAAATATTCTGGTGACCCAATTTTGGTCTGCGCCCCACAAGCGAAGAAGCCCTGTACTAGAATGACTGATGCTGTGGCAGTAGTGATGCTATAGCAAGCAAAGGCCCTGCTTGTACCCAGTGTTATGGATGAATATGTTAAAGACTAGGGCTGGCAAGCCAAGGCCACACAATAGATGCATGGCTCACTCTGTTTTTGAATTTGACATCCCGGTTCCAGCTCTCCGCTGCAGACGCTGAACTATGCCATCGCTATAAAAGTTTAAACCTGGATTCTACTTCTGTATAATTCTATCCTTGAGATAACTAACCTCTATTAATTTCCAGTGGGAGCACTTAATGCAGGGCACTATTGAACATAAACATTAAAAAAAAATTATATCAATTTCCTTTGGTTTCAGGGGAGATGCCAGTGCCCCCTACCCTCTCTTTAAGGTAGCAAATCTAGCAGCATGTAACTCTTGCCTCACTCCTGTTATGATAGTTACTTCGTGAAAGGAGATAAAACAAATGACAGTTTAATCCTCCCCTGAAAGCTCGTAGAACACACATGGCTAACTAGCCATAACAGGGACTGTTCTTGGTGGAGTGAGTAAAAATAAATGCCTTCCACTATAATAAATAATCCCAGTCAGGCATTACTTGTTCCATTTTATTGATAAATTGCTGTATAATCAGGGGGGAAAGAAAAATAGATCAGTAATTTTTAATCGTGGCCAATTTTTCTTTCCCCTTCAATATTTAAATATCCCATAAAGTAATTTTAAATAAATTGTTGTTGTTCTTGGCGAAAAGATTTAGAAAATGTCACCAAAGTCTGCAATCCATTATCTTCTTTGTCATTCTTTTAGATAGGGTTTTTTCCCTTCTCTCTACTGAGGTAGTAGTATTGAGGGGGCGGAGGATCTTGTGGAGGCTGAGACAAGAGAATTTCCCCCTAGAGAGGGAATGTGAGAGAAAATGACCCACACATGACAGATGTTAGTCACCTCGCTTAGTACACGAGTAGAAAGTGCTCAATACTATGGCAGTGAGGGCTGTACAAGAACTTGTGTAGGCAGCTCAAGTAGTATTCCCAATAGTTAAGGTTACCTGACACTTTCCATTATGAGGGTCTTTTCTCTGTTACTTGTAACTTTGCCAAACTTTAGCCATTTACACTGAAATTTTCCATACCAGGTGTCTGCCTCAGGCTAATAATAAAAAAATAAGTTGCAACTCACACAGTTCAGCCATTTCTGTGAAAAAGATTAGGGAAAATGCAGTGTCTTTTGCCATCCTCGTTTAAAAAATAAAATCTTCAGATTTGACCAACCCCGTCAGTTTGCAGATGCTCAGTAGAGTTTGGCAGCTAAATGTTCCAAAGATTCCATCTGCATGGAGCATGCTCCAGGCCCTCCCAGCTCATGTCCAGATTGCAATGCGCCATCCCCATAAAATTACTGAGAATGCACCAGCCCACGATGCAGGGGCTAAGCAGAGATGTCCCTCCATGTGCGCCTCCTGTCTGCCAGGGTCCTGCTGTGCGCCAGGCACAGGAACTGAATGCTTTCTCCTCTGCTCTCAGTGCACCCCCTACTGGTACTGAGGCAGCATGGAAGAGGAGAAGGCAGTAGCCTGACTCCAATGAAGGGTGGGGGAGGAAGGGACAGGGCAGGAGCCTGTGGGGATCAAGGGATTAGAGCAGGACCTGAGAAGGTAGGAATAGGGGTAGGCATAGAGTGTTGGGGAGGCAGGAAGTGGGTCATAGGAAGAATAGGGGCAGGAGACCAGGGGAAGGATTAGAGCAGGGGAAACAGGTAGGAGCCAGGGGGACTGGAGCAGGAGCCGGGGGAGGGGAGGGAAAGGGGGGTAAGAAGCAGGAGATGGGGAGGGGCAGAAGGGTCTATAATTAAAGAGTATATCATACTGCTTATGCACAGGGAGGCCAAATTAAAGTTGTGCAGGAAACCTCTGGCACTTCCTAACCTTTGAGTGCATGACTTTGCAACGTTAGCATTGTTTTACCATAGGGTTTTTTGTTTTTAATGTAATATGGAATAGAATAGAATAGATTTCTCATTTGTAGGATTGGTTAACAAGAGTCTTATAAACAGAGATGTGAAACTGTTCAATAACTCCTTCCTACCAAACGAAGCCTGGGCAGGGATTATGTTATCATACGTTTCTAAAGCACCTAGTATAATGGGGCTCGGACACTAATTTGGGTCTCTAAGCACTATTGCAATAGTAACGATCTAATACGAAGATAGTTCTTTGTAGTTTTTGCATATGCTATTGCTAAGCCTGGCAATGTGGAAGATAGAGAAGCCCCATCCTGGTAGCTGGGGCCTTAGTGTAATGGAGGCTGGTGTCAGCTGGAGTCAGAGGTTTGATTTTCCATCTCAGTGAGTATAAATAGTTGTAGGTCTCCCTTGAGAGGTGAGCTTTGGAAGCAGTGCATTAGTCAAAGCGCATCATCTCTGTTAACGGAGATTCTCAATCAGAAAATAGACTCGTGTTGAAAAGGTAAATGATGGAAGCTGTAGCTTGTTAGTTAGTTTCCCAGCTAATGGGAATAGTGTACTAAATGAAGGTTTAGATAAGTATGTGAACGTAATATTTATTTTTAAATGCGGTCTACCTAAAAAAAATTATTAAAATACACCTTCCAATCATAAGGCAGATAAGGGTGTTTATTAGCATCTTTAAGAAAACAATGGGAATAAAGCTTGGAAGGGGATCTGCTAATCTCTTAATGTTCTATAACAGGGGACTCAATTCTTCACGTGCTCTCAAGTCCTGTGGTCATCCCATAGCGAGAATGCTTATAGGATCTGGTCTATTAGTTGTATTCTACACAAACAATTATATATTAGAAACAAAAAGAAAAGAAACCACTTGTGTTAAAGTATCATTAGGACCCCTGATGATACCACTGAAAACAAAGACAACTGATATATTATACATTAGCATAATCAATTTGGGAGGAAACAAGATAAAATAGTTACTTATCAAAAAAAAATCTGATGATTGTCCCAGTTTTCTTTAGTTTTTCTCAACAGCTTGCAAGATGCTAGTGGGATCCCAGTTTTGTATTGTAAGTAGATTTGACAGTGGTGAAATGAATCATCAGGATATCTTGCATTAGAGTGTTTCATCAGAACTAGAGATGGCCCAAACTGCACAATTCCTTAGTGTTCTGAGGTGTTTGGATCTGGAAGTCTGATTTGCACTGTGAATTTTGGATTTGGATCTTAATGCAAAATTCTGGACATTGTGGAGCTGGCTGTTATTTGGGTTCATCTCAATGCGAGACGTTTACATATATGACAAAAGGGGTGAATTCTTGGCTCAGTGGAAGTCAGTGGCAAACCTCCCACTAACTTCTGTGGGGCCAGGATTTTACCCAAGAGTTAATCCTGGGGGACAGATTTTTGAAGATGAAAACCCCTAAACAAGAGTTCATATAAAAACATAGGCATGTAGACTGGGAAAGGTAATGATGAATGCTGCCATTGGTGAAATATTGCCAAGCTGCAGGCCTGAAGAAATCTGAGTCTTGAAATTTGAGAACAGCTAGAGTCCAACAAAATCTCCAAAGTCCAGAAAAGAATAGGAAATGCACATATTGACCCCGGTACTGTAAATAAACTAGGGAAATGTGTGGATGAAGGAAAAAAGGAATTCCCCATTTTCTGAGTAACTCAGCATTAGACTTTTTTTTTTTTTTTTTTTTTTTTTAAAAGTATGTCATCCAGTTAGGAATGAAATTTCAGACCAGGCTGATGGCTTGCCTCATAAGGTAGAAAAAGTTGTAAACATTTAAAGATGGATCCCAAGAATCAGACTCCAGGAATCTGCAGAAGAGACAGGAAAGAAGACAGATGAAATTCTGTTTTTGTGCCATCATTATGGAAAGGTTCTTGTAACTGTACTGTGCTCTTCCTTGGCTAGCACTGTGTCCCAAAGAATGTATTGCAAAATCAAGTTGATCGCATGCCAGTCATCATTTCACTAGCCTTTTCCTTGATAAGATGCTGATAAAAAGGCCAGGTTATCTTTTCCTGTTCTTAATACGACACTCAAAAGTACATTTGTGTAACTGAAGTGCACTTAAAAGGGAAATAAAGCTCTCGTAGTTGTGTATATCTCATGCCAAACACTGGTCAATAGAGCACGCTAATTTTTTCTGTTTGAGAGTCGGGAAAAAATGCTAGTGAGAAAGTGGTGCATGCCCACTTCTGAAATAATTGTTTGTATTAGCTGGTGGGTGTTTTGAATTGAATTCTTTCTTGACACCTGTTTTGAATAAAATTGCATTAATGTTTTAGGACAGGGGTGGGCAAACTTTTTGGGCCGAGGGCCACATCTGGGTGGGGAAATTGTATGCAGGGTCGGGGCAGGAGCTTGGGGTGCGGGAGGCAGTGCAGTGTGCAGGAAGGGGCTCAGGGCAAGGGATTGGGGCAAAGGAGGGGTGCGGATTGCGGGGGAGGGCTCAGGGCAGGGAGTTGGGGTGCAGGAGGGGTGCAGGGTGTATGAGGGTGCTCGGTGCAGGAGGGGTTCGGGCTCCGGCCCGGCACCGCTTACCTAAAGCGGCTCTGGGGTGGCAGCGGCATGCACCGGGGCCAGGGGAGGCTCCCTGCATGCCTGCCCTGTCCCCAGCTCCACGCCACTCCAGGAAGCGCTGCGGCCCCTGGGGGATAGGGGGCGGAGGGCTACGCATGCGCTGCCCTTGCCGCGCCTCTAGGTACCTCCTTTGAAGCTCCCATTGGCCGCGGTTCCCCATTCCCTGCCAATGGGAGCTGCGGGGGGCGGTGCCTGGAGGCAAGGGCAATGCACGGAACCCTCTGCCCCCCGCCCAGGGGCCGCAGGGACGTTGTGCTGGCCACTTCTCAGAGTGGCACGGGGCCCGCGGTGCCACAGGGGGCAATCCCGCAGGCCGGATCTAAAGCCCTAAGGGGCCGGATCCGGCCCACGGGCCGTAGTTTGCCCACCCCTATTTTAGGAAGATGAGTTCTGACATACACAACTTCTTACACAAATTACATATCATGAGATGATGGGTAGCTGAAGTAAATGGTACTACATCTGGAGTGAGGTGCTACCTAGCATGAGTAAGAATTTCACAATCTGTCCCTTAGTGAGTACTGAAGTATCAAATTCTTAGGCCTTCATTGAATTTTTCTCATTCCTTATTCAGGCAAAACTCCCACTGACACCAATGGAATGTTCTTCACATAGAACTAAGAAAGAAGTCATAATTTGGCCTTCACCGTATAAGACAAAAAACAGCCTCCGTGGGTGTTGGGAGATGGAGGTCCTCAAGCCTCCAATGTAGCACAGGTTATGCCGTCTTCAGAGGTCACCAGATGTCTAACCACTAAGGCAAAATTCTGCTCTCACGGAGAGTCCTGCTTTCCAGCAGTCTGTGCACACTTTGAACCAGTATTCCTCTGATTAGTGCTCAGCTCCCTTCCTTCCCCTGCCCAGGCACTTTGGGTAGAGCAAGGAGTAAAGCAGAAGCCAAAAAGCAGGAAGAGGGACTGGTGCTATAGTGTGGGAGCAACATGAGCCAAACTGTCAGCAAGACAGGGCAAGGCAGCAGGACATAAAGTATGTCAGGGAAAATGCAGAACTCAGTTCCAGACCATTCTGCCTCAGTTTAACCCCTGCCACCTGCCATGAGACTCCAAAAGTCTTAAAGCCTGAGAAGTTCCCATTTTGTTCAGTGCAGTTTAACAACCTCATTTAATTGTGTGTAAAATAAATAAAAAAGACCATTTGCATAAAGCAAAATTTTATATTCTTTCCGTCTGCGAACGTGAGCCCATGAATTTCTTGCATTGTTGTATTCCATGTACTAAGGGTCCCACGCAGAGAGCAAACAATAAAGGAGAGAGAAGACAGATGCTCTGCTAATGGGAAACCAAGGAGCAGAGAGTCTGTGAGGGATTACAGACAGCCTGGGGTTGGAATACATCATTAGCATAGCACCCAATTCAGAAATGAGTTTTCAGAATTAAATGCCTGAAGCATCTTGGCAAAAACTTCTGGTCTACCCTCTCAAAGGTCTTGTAAGCGTAAAAGAGAGGGAATCTCAAATCTAGGCTGAGTGGATCAAATTCAGCAACTTTTGCAGTGCCGTATCAGTGATTTTTAATAATTTCCTAATATTACTACAGCCAGGTCACCCACAGTATCTGCCAAAATCTAAGCTATTTGATCTTTTCCCACTAACCTTTACTAGTTTTTTAAAATCTCCATTGAGAAAGCAAAGGGGTCTGCAAGCATCTGTCCGAGGGAAAGCAATTTTTGTCGCAAGCACACGAAGGGGGAAAGAAGCAGCAGCATCCACTTCCTGGGCATGGTTAGGCATGCTAAGGCGACATAATGCCATGTCTCTAATTTAAGGTAGAAAGAAGGTCCTGAAGTCTTTTCCAGAGGTATTATTTCTCAATGTGTTCTCTTGAAACTCCTGATGCAAGCATCAGGGTTTAAAAGATCCGATAGTTGAGGCTGGTTCAAGACCTGATTGCAGAAAGGAGAAATTTCTCTCAGTACTTGGTGGGATTACCCTCCATGCATAATTATTCATTAAATGCTCCAAAAGCATTGTTAATTTCTTTAGAATACATTGCACATTGGACAGAGGAGTCCTTAAAACTTGAGATCATCATGTGGGGGGGAGGAGAAGAGGGGCGCAAAACAGACCTAAGTAATCTGGGCAGAAGGTGACCTCTTTTTCCTCTCCCATTGAAACAAAGGCTTTTGGGCAAAATCATTAGTGATTTCTGCCTGTTTGGTAATCAAAGGCTGGGAGACAGCAAACAAAAGAAAGTTCATCTAGCCAAGGCTTTTCCTTTTACTCTTGAACTCCAATATAATTCTCAAAGTCTATACATTAAAAAAAAAAAGAAGCTAAATAATGCATAGATTATCAAGATCCTGAAACAAGGTATTGACTCTTGCACAGAAAATCAGAGATTATAACAACATCCGGAGAGATGGGTGTGAATAAAGAGTTAAATGTGGGAGGAAAGTTAGGACAAAATTGAGATCCCAGAACAGTAAATTGTTAGATCTCCAGGATCCATTTGTTTTCTTTGTATTTTGGTGAGGAGTATTGTACTTTAAAGTCACAAGAGTGGGGGTGAAGGAGGATGCCTTAGGCTGACCATTGAATTTCAGAGCTTTCCTCTGCTTGTGTAACAACTTTAACATTATTCAGTGTTATTCATGATATTAGTAAAAAAAAAAAAAAAAACCACCTCAATGTTTGTGAATCTGTCTCATTTATCTTGGGTACATACTGTACATGGGCCCATGAAAGTATATTTCTAGTGCTAGATGAGTATGTAATTATATTTATCTGCTTAAGAAACAGTAACAGAAAAAGTTACTGGCATGTTTAGAAAAGCTAAACAAAATCGGCTCGGTGATTTTTAAAAGATGGGGAATTTGTGCAGTGTCAGAATTATAAACTCTTGGTACATAAAATGTAAAATAAAACAGGGCTGCATGTTAATGAAAGCATTGAAATCAGTGGTGTCTGTAACAAAGGCACAGGGGAGTAGCCCAAGTCCAGGAATAGGAGCCAGGAACTCTTGAGTTCTAATCCCACCTGTGACTCTCTTGTAGATCCACCATCATTACAGTCTGAGTGATTTACAGACATTTATCCACCCAACACTCACATGGGGAAAGGAAATGTTATCTCCATTTTGCAGATGGGGGAACTAAAATATAGGATGAGATTTTCAAAAGCACGTGAGGTTACCTAATGGTTCCTATGGAAGTTATTGACTTCCTTAGGAGCCAAGTTAGACCAACCAAGAGCTCTTTTGAAAATCCCACCCAGTGGGAATGAGAGATTTATCAAAAAGCATGCTGGGCTTTGTTGCAGGAACTGAACCTAGTTCTTTTGAGCCCTAGAATTATGCCTTAAGTGCAAGACCATTTTTGCCCTTCTTCAGTCTTGAGCAAGTCACAACTTTTCTGCCTCGGTTTCCCCACCTGCATTATGAGGATAAATATTACTTGACAGGAAGGTTGTGCAGTTTTGTATTAGTAAATCACTTTAAAGAGGAAAGGTGCAAAGCACCAAGTATTTTACTGTTTCAGAGTATTGTCTATTTTGTGCTCTGTGTTCCTAGAATTTAAAACCTAGAACTGATGTTTGAGCCCTCCATGTTTATAATAAAAATATGTACTGCAGGGTTGAGTTATGAATACCTGGCAAAAGCCATTTATTGTCAAAGGATAATACAGATTTAATGATAGCAGTATCCACCGTGCTGTAGAAAAAAATGCTGCTGAGATGAGAGGCTATCATTCTACTCCATCCTATATAGATTTAACCCACCAGGAGAGACTAATCCAGATCCTAACTCTCATTGAACCAAAAGGTTTCAGGCTTTTCCAGATCAATACTATGATCAGAAAAGAGCACAATATAGTAGTAAAGAGGGTCATTTCACTGAGCTCATAAGATAGTTTGTCAATATGATTGGATTTTGTGCCATTTTGTAGCATTTTCTTAAATTGAGTAATCATTCTCTTGTTGCGTTTTTACAAATACAATTCCCCCATTAGAAACGAATTATGGTTTTAATTTAATAGGTTTAGTGATATAAAGAGAGATTGTGTGTCAACAAAACCCTGCCTTCTGACAAATAATGTAATTTATAGCAATCCAGACAGCAATAAATGACATTAGCCTGACCACAAGCCATTCAGTTCTTTGGGAATATGGTCCCTGTTAATCAATAACTGGGTAAATGCTCCTTTGCATTCCTTATCAAATGACAGCCAGATGGTACTGTTAAATTCATTCTGACAGGATTTTGGAATTAGCTGGGTTTATACTATTGTTAATCTTCTGCTGTCTGCTCTGCTAGGACCTCCCCACCTGTTTCCAGCAACCCCTGAGGTCGCAACCTTAGGAAACAGTCTAGCCAGATGGTCATTCAGATACAGTGGAACCAGAGAGAATCCCGGGTAGTAGCAGTGTCTTTGTCTGCTGGGAGAAGAATAAGAAAGCAAATATTTTGGTCTTAAAGCTGCTGACACTAGGGTGGGGAGCAGATCCCAACCATTTCTCTAGGTCTAGACCAGGGGTCGGCAACGTTCGGCACGCAGCTCGCCAGGGTAAGCACCCTAGTGGGCCGGGCCAGTTTATTTACCTGCTGACGCGGCAGGTTCGGCCGATCACGGCCCCCACTCGCCGGGGTTCGCCGTCCCGGGCCAATGGGGGCAGCGGGAAGCGGCACGGGCCGAGGGATGTGCTGGCCGCGGCTTCCTGCCGCCCCCATTGGCCCGGGACAGCGAACTGCGGCCAGTGGGGGCCACGATCGGCTGAACCTGCCACGTCAGCAGGTAAATAAACTGGCCCGGCCTGCTAGGGTGCTTACCCTGGCGAGCTGCGTGCCGAACGTTGCGGACCCCTGATCTAGACAATTTCACATTAATTCCATTACACAATGCAGCAAAATGACTTGCAGAAATATGTGAGTAACAATCTATGGACACTGGTGTATACTAAACAATCTGAGATGGTCATTTGTTATAATTTAAAAGCTTTACTTAATCTAAGGGGGGTTTTTGTTTTTCATCATTACATGTGCTGTATTGTCCAATACATAGGAAACATTAAAGCAGACAAAGAGGAAGGCTGTGAGAATTGAAATAGCATATTATTTACTAAATAACTTATTTGTCCATTGTGGTATCTGAAAGTGACTTCAGTTTATAATTGTTTATAACTGTGGCCCCAATTTGCCACTTATCTGGAAAAATAAAACAAAGAGGACATCTTGCTAATTTAGGGTCTAATCCAGTGACCACTGAAATCAAAGAAACAGTTCCCATTAGCTTCATTGGCAGTTGGATCAGGCTCTTAGGCCTTGTCTACACTACTGCAGTAAGTCGACCTAAGTTACGCTACTCCAGCTACTTGAATAACGTAGCTTAGATCAACTTACTGCGGTGTCTACACCATCCTTAATCGTCTTGTTCCGGTGGAGTACTGGAGTCAACCGGAGAGTGCTCCGCGGTCGATTTAGCAGGTCTTCACTAGACCTGCTAAATTGACCCTCGCTGCATCGATCGCAGCAACCTTAATCCCCGGTAAGTGTAGACCTGGCCTTAGCCTCTTTTAGATCCATGGCTGTAAGGACACACTATGCTCTCCAGGCCAACAGAGTTGGGCTGTGGCACATGATCTACATTTTGACATCCTACCCTTGGCCTCATGTTCCAAGTCTATCTCCAAGACCACAGCATGTTTTAGATGAACTTTGCTATAACCCAAAAATGTTCAAATAATCAAATGTCCAACTTACTGTGCAAACAAATGTAAACAACTGGGCAACCATTCCCCGTGATAGGAAAGAGTGCACATAGAGCTGTTTGTTTGTATTGGACGGAGGAGGGTGAGGATAAAGTTCAGCTACTGCAAATATCAGTTTAAAAATTACATGTCTGGAGTCCTTCAGGCAAACTCTATTCTATAGGGTGTCAGTCAGGTAGGTCAGTTGTCAGGCTCAATAGTCTTGATAAGTTGGTTTACAAATATGCATCTTAGTTCCCCCTTCTCTCAGTCTCTAAACAAGACCAGATGAAATCCTCGCCCTATGGGACTTAATGGGAGTTTTGCCATTGAGTTGAATGAAGTCAGGATTTCACTCATACATCCTTACCCAATTTTTATCTTTTTGTAAATACATTTTCATCTTTCCAAAACCAGAATGGAGTTATAATCAGGATTTAAAGCATGTAACTGTGCCCACAATCCCCATTATCCTCAATGGGAACTACATGCCTGGATCAGAGGGAAAAACTAACTCAAGCTATTTAAGACGAGTACCTGAAAATGTTCAAAGTACAGTGTGAAAGCCTTTGAATCAGTGTCTTCCAAGAGCAGTTCAAAGTAGGCCATGAAAAAAGTATTCGAGCTGACGCACCGCAGCGTGGTTTGTTTCATCCCAGGTCAGATGGAAAAAACAACACAGCATTCATGGGACAGGTATAGTTTCAGAAAGAAAGGAAGAGAGATTAGCAATTACTAACAATCCTTTCTCTTCTGTCATTTGAACAGTATTCGGGCTTTCAGCAGACAGCAGACAAGTGCTTTGTTTGTGGACACCTCATAATGGAAATGGTAAGAGAGTTAATTGTGGAATACATTTCTGTTGATGCATTTCAGGGAGTATATGGTAATGTGTTGTTTGCTCTTGACCTTGTCAGACCACTACTGCCAAGGACATTTTAATCAAGGACGTATCACTATTAAAATGAAAATAAATTCACACGGTGTTGCCGTTAACACTTAATGCATAGAGGGGTCCTTCTCCTCTATCTGAACTTGTGGGACTCTGATTGACGTTGGTGAGAGTTCCACCAAGCAGGGAGGAGGGGATATAGTCAGCTAGCAGTGAAAAAACTTTGGTACATTTTAATATCACGCCATAAAATATAGACTCTTTTCTGGGGGGAAAGTGATAAAACAAAGGAATGCTGTTTCTTGTATAGCCAGGTGAAACAGCAGGAACCCTATCGTATGAGAGGGAGCATGGTCCATTGGTCAGAGCTGGTAATCAAAAGTTCTGTGCTCTTTTCCCTTCTCTTGCATTGTGATCTTGTGCACCTCACTTAACCTTTCTGTGCCTTAGTATCCCCTTCTGTAAAATGGGAATAAGAGGAGGTTACTTACCTGTATCTGGAGGTTCTTCGAGATGTGTAGTCCCTATTTGGATTCTAAACGTGAGTGCGCATGTGCACCATGTGATGGAGCTGGAACAGCTCTGTAGCAGTGTCCGTTGACCCTCATGTCCATCATCCTCGTGTGCCCAGCCAAGGGTATAAGAGGCTGTGCGGGTTGACACCGCTCTCGAGCCCTCTTACCACTAAGCATGTAGTCTGCAGCAGAAGGGATGGAGGGCAGGGACTGGAATCCAAATAGGGGCCACACATCTCAAAAGACCCTCCAGTTACAGGTAAGTAACCTCCTCCTCTTCTTGGCGTCATGGTCCCTATATGGATTCCAAACGTGGTTGAGTAGCAAGCAGTGATCAGCGTGAAGGTGGGCACAAGGACTCACGAGAAGTCACAGACCACAAAACAGCACGACTAATGGCCGCATCAGCCCCCGATGCCAGAGCAATGGTGTAGGGAGAGGGGAAGGCGTGGATAGAGTTCCACATGGCTGCTTGGCAAATGGCCTGTCTTGCGGATGTGCCATGGCAGGACAACATTGCGGCTTGGGCTCATGTGGCGTGAGCCGTGACTCCGGGAGGTGGAGTTATGTTGGAAAGAGTGTAGCATTCGTAAATTCAACGGGACAGCCATTTGGAGATGCGCTGCGAGGAGAGGGCTTGGCCCTTGCAGCGTTCAGCAACAAAGAGTCTGGGTGAGGCATGCCCGCATGCCTTGGAGGTTGAAGGCCAGTGCGTGGCGGACGTCGAGAGAGTGCAGTGTCCTGGCTCTGTTGGGAGTTGTGGGGTTTGGGATAGAAGATTGGCAGGTGGTTGAGGTAGAACGTGGGCACCACTTTAGCGATGAATTTGGGGTGCAGGCATAAGGGGACCTTGCCTTATGGAAGACGGTGTGGGGGGATCAGCTATCATGGCTCCATCCGGGGCTTCTTGGGAGATGGAGCAGCCAAGTCGGCATGCAACTCGCCTGACCTGGCCCGGCTCAGGGAGTCAACGCTGCATTTAGAGGCTGTCCCAGACTAGGATCTAGCCTTAGGCCTATGTCTGTGCTTATGCTCACGGCGGGGCTTGTCAGATTGCAGCAGTACCAGCCGATCCAGCACCCGAGAAGAAATCAGAGGGGCGCTCATAGACTGTGCGGGGCAGTGCTCTGGTGGGTCCGGATCTGATTGTGCACGTGGGCACATAGCCTCTTCCATCAGGAACTTACAGAGACAAAGTTCCCTGGCTTCCTGCATTCAGGACAGGAAAGAAAAGCAAATCATGCAACGGATGACAATGTGGGCTTTGCCAAGGCAGTAAAGGCACCGCTGGTGCTCGTCGCTTGCAGAGAAGAAGCATGACACAGAGCGCTGGGAGCAGGGCGGCGAGCCCGGCCGGGGCTCTCCGCTCTCGCCAACCGGCCGGAGCACCGGGAGCAGGGCGGCGAGCCCGGCCGGGGCTCTCCGCTCTCCCCAACCGGCCGGAGCACCGGGAGCAGGGCAGTGAGCCCGGCCGGGGCTCTCCGCTCTCCCCGACCAGCTGGAGCGCCGGGAGCAGGGCAGTGAGCCCGGCCGGGGCTCTCCGCTCTCCCCGACCGGCCGGAGCGCCCCGCCATGCCACCCCCCTGCAGGTGCAGCCCCAAGCACATGCTTGGTGGGCTGGTGCCTGGAGCCGGCCCTGGCTGGGATGACTTAGCTAATGAGGATTCTTGCTCCTATACAGGTGCCCCTGGTTGGATATTGTTCATTTTAGCCGGAGAACAAATTTCTAGAGTTGTGAAGGAGGGGAAGGGTCATTTCAGGAGTCCATAATATCTAGCTGGTGAAGCTCTGTAGTTGGAAGCTTGGCAGGTGATCATCTGCCTTCTCCCATTAGCAAGCATGCTCCAACAAAAGAAAATATTGCTGTGAGCTCCAGAAATTAAGCAGTCTTATTTGGCTAATTCCTTCAAGCCCTCCCCCAGTAATGAGTAGGAAAACAAACATGTCTGTTCAGTAGTAGGAATCCTGCTTATCATTGTACAGGGTAAAAACAAACAAACAAAAAATTAGACCTATGACGCCTCCACAGACTTGGGCCCGAAGCTGCTCAGTAGTTGGAATTGCAGTTGACTCAGCGGTAGTTCTGTGCCCTCAATGTCTGCAGAATCAGATCAATGTAATAATTGGTCTATTATCTGTATAGCCAGATACCAAGGTGATGCATGTGGTAAAACACAGACGAACAGAGAGAGAGAGAATGAGTCGTTTCTGAGTAACAACAGACGTACAGATCAAATATAACTTGATTCCCAGTCACTGGCTAGATAACCCTAGGGTATTCTTTAAAAAACACAATTGGACTGTAGTTCATACTTTTGCCTAGGCACTGTGTTTTATTGATTTGAACTTTACTCATAAAAATATCCACAGGGCTTTAGGACCTTAGTGGGGAAAGGATCTTTAACTTGTTAGCTTCTCCAGACTGAGCTGGGGGAAATGTACTGGCAGATACGATTTGAAATTGCTTTCAGAAGGTGACAGTCACCTACAAAAAATGTGCAATGTCTGATGTAACCCCTGTTGTGAACTGCATAACTGTACCATGTATGGGAGGCAAAATAAATTCCCAGTGTTGCCCCATATGCCTGACACAGCCTCCTTGAAATACCACCGCTGCAATGGAAAGGTTTTATTTGCAAGGTCACCAGCAGCAAAAGGATTTTTTGGAGGGGATATAGAGGTGACTGTGCTGGAAGCCAGTTGCTGAAACACTGATTGGCAGAGTCTCAAAAGCCTGTGACATTTTTAATATCAGTTTATATTAACTGTACACTCAGGTAGACCTGATCAGCCTGTAAAAGAGAGGGCCATCACTGTGACAGTGAAGTAGATGATAGCCGGGCTGTATTTGTGGTGGCTTAGAACAACTAATAAGGATTTGATTATTGAAATTACGTATTTGTAATTTACCATTTTTCATAGATTCATGGATTTTAAGGCCACAAGAGATCATCTAGAACGACTTCCTATATGTCACATGCCATTTAGTTTCACCCATATACTGAGCCCAGTAACTTTTGTTTGGCTAAAACATATCTCCCAGAAACATCCAGTCTCCATCTGAAGACAGTTTTACTTTCGGTTGTGCGTGAGGAGTTTTGGTTTAATGTACATCCATTTACAATATCATCCCTCCATAATGAATGGTGAAGCTACTTTCCCATTTTACTCCCAATTTTCACAGTCCCTTAACATCACCAAGGGCCTGGTGTAAAGCCCATTGAAATTAATGAGAATCTGAGCTTTGGATCAGGCCCTTTGCTGGTGAAGCCACAAAGTCAATATTTCTTCCTGAGGAGCGTGCTGTGATTAAAATTTAGAAATGCTGATGCACGGGGAATGTTGTCTGGAAAACAAACACTGTCTCATTTTGTCGTCTGGCTCTTCTTAAGATCTTACAGGCTCTTGGAAAGTCATACCATCCTGGCTGTTTCCGCTGCGTGGTCTGTAATGAATGTCTGGACGGAGTCCCCTTCACTGTAGACGTGGAGAACAATATTTACTGTGTCAAAGACTATCACACGTAAGAACACAGATGCATTGACTGCTTTTGAAAAGTTGTTCATAATGAATCATCTTTGCAACAGACACTGATTTCAATGGGAGTTAGGAGCCTAAATACTTTTAAAACTCTGGCCTGGAATCTTGCTCCTATTTGCCCCAGGCCCCTTTACACCACTCTGACAGCATAAAGAGTCACTTACATTTACATCCATTTAAAGGCTACTTTATACTGCCAGAGCGGTAAAGAAGAATCGGGCCGTACGCACGAATTCTCTCCTGAGGGGCTGTTGAGGTTTCTCATGAACTCGTAGGAGTATGTGTTTATGTGCACGCTGGTAAATCCTCTGTTCCTGTCAGAGCCTAGCTCTATTAATCATGGGTAGTAATGGAATATAATGGCCCATAATATTCCAGTTAAGGTTAGAATTGTGTGTGTCATCCTGATGACAACTCTTTGAATTGTGCTGAAGCTCAGTAACCACTCTGGGACTCCCTTCTGTCACAGAGAATGTGAAGGTTCTTAGGTGCTGTCACCGCGATATCACAAACCATGATATGCCCAGTCCTGCAATGGGATCTGCTAATGCAGGCCACTGTGCCCAAGAGGAATCACACTGAAGTCAACAGGATTCCAGATCCACTCCAATCCATCCCAGCACAGGAGTGGAGTGAATATTAGCACAACTGCTCTATAGCACAGTTGTAGGTGAGAATGCTTGACCAGTTCAGTGTGAGCTGATTTTCCACCTTCGCCCCCAACAACCACTTGTAGCCAACACCTTTTCTTGAAGTCCCTACCGCTGCTTCTGAACACAGTTATTAGAGCTGTAACCACATAGGAAAGCTGTTCAAGCCCTGTGATGGACAAAGTCCTAGAATGATCTTCGCCATGCAGTCCCTCTGTCTCACTGGTTCCCAACCTTTTCCATACTGAGAGCCCTGGATCTCCCCCTCCAGTTACCTGGGACCCACCCCTCTCCCATACAGCAGTATGAGGAGGACAGGATGGTCGTGCTACCCTGATACCTGTTGGGTCACAATCCCCAAGTCAAGAAACACTTCTCTCTCTATACAGGTTCATTGAGGAAATGTGTATGGCATTTATTAATAAGAGCGTTGGATACAATAGTCAATGGAGGAGGAGAAAAGGTACCTGTAGAACCACCTGTGGATGTTTGGGAGATCTGACATAAAAAGAGCAGCAAGAGGTAGAGATAGGCTTGAATCAGCCCCGTCTCCAGATCCAAACTTTCACGGAGTTTGAATTTCTGATCTGGATCCATATTTTGCAGTTAAAGCCCATCTCTAAAGAGAAGCTATGGTTGAAATGCTCTTGGGGTTCTAAATCTTTTAAATCTAATGTGAACATTTTCTCTTCTTGAATCTTAGTGTTTTTGCACCAAAATGCGCTTCCTGTAACCAGCCAATTCTACCAGCACAGGTATGAAGGGATTGTGTGTGTGTGTGTGTGTGTGTGTGTGTGTGTGTGTGTGTGTAAAATTCGTTAGATAATGTGGTTGTTTGCATATGGACATTTTTCAAAGGTCTGCTCAAACACAGTAAGAAATAGACATCTTGGCTATTCAAGACCCTTCCCCCAGCCCCAGAATGAACTGCATATCTAATACAAAATTAAACACAGCTCAGCAATAATATGATTCTTATACAACTCCAAGAGTCATAAGAATCAAAGTACTTAGCAATTATGCACCAAAGCACTTTGTATCTTTACGGTGCTTCAGGGGTATTAATTAATGTTGCTGTACATCTGATTTAATTCAAAGCCCTGGCTAGAGAACTGAGAACAGAACGTTTATTTTTAGAATCTCTCAACTTCCCATTCATTCAAGAAGTACACTTTGATTGCTAAATCGGATGTTAGCTGTTAAGATACCCAGGCTCCAAACAGGGGATGATGGTAACATTTGCCCTGTTCAAAGAGCACATGGCCTCAGCCATGTCACAGTGCCACAAATGAAAATGCTGCAGAAAGTTGGCTACGATGTTTGAGGCAGAGCTGGGGAACCGTGTATTCGAGATGGATCTGAAGCAAAACGCTGGTTCCAAACCCCACCAAGCTTTGGGCCCATCTCTGTCTGGTGAATTGAAACCTGAACTCCAGAACCAAACCTACTCAACCTTTCGAGGAAGAAAGGGTTTTGGAGCTTGTACAAGCAGCACTAATAGGGCCTGAACGTTAAACTGATTTTCAGGACAGGTTATCATCACTGTTCATGGTGATAAATATCACAGACCTTGTGTTAGTTCCAAACTGCTGCACAGAGCAGTGAGGATGCAAATTAACTGTAGGAAAGATGTCTTATCAAACCATGCAAAGTGAGGAGTTATGGGATTTGACTTTTTATTTTAGGTAAGCCCACTAGTATGTGCTGTTTACTTAATAAGGGCTTACTTTTCCAAAGTTACACATACACAGCTCAAGTGATTTGTTATTGGTCTCCCTGTCACTAATTACAATAATGATACCAGAACTATCTGGCATGTATCTTGGGGCCCAGTCCTGCAAGCTACCTCCCAGGAAGTGCTGGGTTCCCCCAACTCCTTGGAAATCAATGAAAATTGGGGGTGCTCAGCGCATTGCAACTGTAGCTCCCTGCAAGCAGCTGGTGTTTCAAACCCATCTTGTGTATGAATTGCATAGGAGCCTTATTCAACCACCCTTACCCATATTGAGTAGCATCTTACTCTGTGAATAGTCCTATTGATTGCAAGAGGGTACCATGCAACATGAAAAGAGGTGGCAGAATCAAGCCCATAACAGCAGGACTGAACTGAGCAAAGCCAAAGTTCAGATTTATTTAAATTGTCTTTGACCAAATGGTTGAATACTTTGGAATTTGATCCCTACTTATATGTTTATCTTAGCTGGAAGTGGTACTTTGGCACAGAACAACATTTGTACATGAAGAGAGGATCTGTTCACCCACATACCTTCTTATTCTCCTGTCTGCATGTGACACTAATGCATACTCCGCTGGTAGTGACATGAAAATGGCATAGAACCAGCAGCACTCGTATCGTTCAAGAGGCAGTGACTGGTCAGATCGAGGTTATAGTCCAGGGCCCGACAATTCTCCCCTCTACACACACAGTCTTCCTGGTGCACATTCCATGTTTCCAGACTAATAGTACGCATTGTTCAGGCCACATCATATGCACCCCATAAGCCATTGAGCTTGTGTCTGCAATGCAAAAGGGGACTGTGACATGCCACATTTCTGCTCCTCCTCCAATGCACTTCAGGTATATAAGCCACAATCTTGCCCATACTGCTTCAGTGAGGTGCCTGCATCTCTCATATTTGAAATGCTTCTAAAGAGGAACCTGCGATAGCATGCCATGATTACACGTGTTCTCTTTATTCTCATCTACTTCCCTGCATTTTGCATATTACAGAGTAACCCTTCCCCTAAAAGCTTGGCCCATTCTACCTCATCCTCTGACTTAGCTGGCAGTTAACAAGACTTGCAGCAAATCTCCTCCAAGCACATGATATGTTGTTTCCCAAGGAGAGCATATGTGTTACTTCAAGTCTGGCAGGTCAGGTAATGACTTGCCTGCCGCTCCTCTCGGATAGAGCATCAGATGTGACGCAGGCTCTAAGCACACCTGGAATTAGAAACAATTCAAGGCAAAATTTTAAAGAAGCTTCATTTTCAGTGGCTCAGAAAAGGAGTCGGTGAAATTACCTGTGACGTATGTGCTATTTTACAAGGTCTGGGTTGGCACATATCTTCATACGTGCATTACTGCATGTGTACCCACTGGCCAGGGTATTGCCGATGGACATAGCTAATGGTTGTGCTATCTGACTATGCAAATTTCAAGCTGGTGGTGTGTGTGTGTGTGTGTGTGTGTGTGAGAGAGAGAGAGAGAGAGAGAGCGCAAGCGAGCTCTTGGTGGAAAGTCAAGCCCAAAGTGGCTGCAAAGAACAAACAGCTTAATACATAGTCGTTTCCGGTTGGTAATTTATTCCAAATCCTGGGTTCCCTTTGAAAATGGCTCTTTTTCAAGGAGTCCTAGGAACTTGTGAACCATGGGCCATATTCTGATCTTTGAATAGACATGGATAGTTGCCAATGACTTCAAAGGGAGCTGCGCATGTGCAGCTGGGGTCTAAACTGGGGGCTCTTAGAGATCCAGGATATCCACCCTGCCAGAATAATAGTACGGTACAAACAGTAAGCAACAGGTAGAAAATTGACAAAATGCCACCTACATTCCTGGTCTGATTTTTCTCTCTATTTTCCAAACCAGGGCTCCGAGGAGACCATTCGAGTGGTGTCAATGGACAGAGATTACCATGTAGAATGTTATCACTGCGAGGTAAGCTTGCAACATCTCTGCCACTGAGTTGGATCAAGGCAATATCTGGCCTTTAGGAGCAGAAGATGCCTGAGTGTAGCAGTGAATAAGTGGCTGGGCTTTACATGGTGATGTAGTGGAACTACCATAGTGAGTAGTTCCAGCCAGCTGTCTGCTGGCATGGTCTGTCTGTCTTGGCACTAAGAACAAAGAGGCAGAAGTGGGATGAAGAGGAGTTTGTTAGGGACACTTTTTCAAGTGAGGGAGGTGGGTGAGGGAGAGGAAAGCTAAGCTGGGGATCCTGAAAGTCAATGAGTCAGTCCACCCCAGCTGTCTCTTTCAGATGGGCAAGCCATCCATTTCTGTCAATGTTTTAAGAAAATAATTTTTTTAATCAGTCATAGGAAATCTCACTATCTAAGATCTCAGCGATTTTCCCATCTAATGCGTTGTGTGGATTCACCTGCGATAAGATGGCAGCTCTCTCTCTGCCCCCCCAACTTTATATTAGAATATCCCACTGAGGATTTATTTTCAGTTCGGTTTCATTATTCAGTTCCCATTCTCTCTCTCCCGTTTAAAGCAAATCAGCCTCCCTGCTTCCACCCAGGATGGCTAACTCCATTATGTGCATAGATAGAGTAGTGAGACATCTGCCTGACGTGGGCATATGGAACGTATGTGGGTATGGTGTTCTGTCCCATCTAGTGGCACCCAGACCACAGAGAGAGATATTAATGAGTCTGTTCTACAGCCCGAGCTAAGGGCTGCATGGCTTTTAGCTCATTCACTAAGCTCCAGCGGTCCCAGGTTCAATCCTGCTTGCCAACAACCGGGGTCTCTTGGTGTTACACATACACAAATATTGAACAGGAAGAGCTGTGGGCTGTTTTACTGGGCTGAGCTCGGGTTCCTTTGAAAATGGGGGCATTAAAATAGTGTATTTCAGCTGTCAAGGTTTCCAAAAGTGACTTGATAATTTTGGAGTCATTCATTTTTGGGTACCAGGTTGAGAGACCTTAAAGGTGCTTGGCTTCCAGAAGTGCTAAGCACCTGCTCCTGAAAACCCTTTCAGAGGTCACCCCTTGGGCACCCAAACTCCTCACTAGTCCCTTTGGAAAGCCGCCTAACTCAGCAGGAATTAAATGTTCATTCAAGAGAAGTGACATATAAAAGGAATGTTCATCTTGTCTGTGTTGCAAACCAAACAGCAGTTTGTAAATCTGTAGGGCCCCATTTAAAACTGAAATTCATTAAGAGGACAGCCTTTTTTAGGGCAATATTGTATGTTTGTGCAGCAAGATGGGAGGAAAAAGAAGAGGTCGGGGGCTAGGGCATGTTATTAGCATTTGGCATTTCTTTAGTGAATCCCAAGTCATTAAAGCTCTAAACAAGGGACTGAACTAACAGAGCATTGCCGATGGGTAGCAGGCCTGCTGGCATGACTACAATCCGATACAGTGTTTGGCTAGCAATTAACAGGCCTGAGCCCAGACGCTTATGTCTCACTCATGGTTTATTTCATTCTCAGACCCCCATCAAATCTGCCGGTCTGTCCACTTTTATGAGCCGGCTATCTAGTCTGTCATGATTCTAATTGAAGCTCTGAGGCTGATGGTCTAAAAATAATTGGGCATTCAGAGTTTGCATTGTTTACCTACAGTGTGGGGAACATTTGTCAATATAGTGGAGTCTACAGGAAGACGAAAGACCTGCCATATTCCAGCTACTGTGATTTCTTTACAGGGAAGCGTAATACATTTTAAAAAGGGCTCTATGGTGGAACTGTTTGAAAATTTCCTACCTAATTAAATGGGAAAGAATTTGTGAGATTCATTTATAAACTGTGATGGAAGCTAAGAAGTCATAAAATCTCAAGTTCCTTCCTGTTACCTCTGTATTTCGTCACTTAATTTAATCAATGTCTGGCAAAAAAAGAAAAAAAAACCCAAAACCAACAAGATTTCTGACAAATGATCTTTTACCTTTACCGAAATGTTCTCTTATATTCCTGAAATCTTTTAAGTTAAGGGATATAAAGTTAAGTAGTAAATATATATTATTGAATTATCTGAATAATAAAAGGTCCCTAAACTTTTATAAAATGCTCCTGCATTGCCTGAAAGCACATTAATACCTTATTCTTTTTTATACTTTCGCTGTAGAAATATGACAAGATTTGAGCATTTTAATGTAAACTATGGAAGTTAACAGATCACATTTCAAATATGATTAATTAAACTTTGCCTGATCTTTGATATTAAAAAAATAGGGTGAGGAGCACTGAAAATAATCTAGTTGCACATATTGCTCAACTTCTTCGTCAGGATTACCTAGAAGCCAGAATTTCTATGTACTCCCTACCCTTTTTCCAAATCCTGGAATCCAAATGTAAAACCTCCATGATTTGCCTGACCTCAGCTGGCATGGCTAAATAACCAAGAGGCTGCTCTGAACTCAAGCACTTCCCTGCTGCAACACACATAGTTGTCACCAAGGAGAATTCCTATTTTGCTTGGATTATTTTCTTTTTACCTCTGTCACTCTGCTCTTGTTGGCTGAAATTATTTGCCATTCTATGGAGGTACACCTCTACCTCGATATAACGCTGTCCTCAGGAGCCAAAAAAGCTTACCGCGTTATAGGTGAAACCGCGTTATATCGAACTTGCTTTGATCCACCGGAGTGCGCAGCCCCGCCCCCCGGAGCACTGCTTTGCCGCGTTATTTCCAAATTCATGTTATATCGGGTCGCGTTATATCGAGGTAGAGGTGTATTACATAAATAAGACCAAGACTTCCGCCCCACCCCACCCACCCCCCAGATTTTGTGCGAGTCAGTTAGAATTTCAGGGGGGAAAAGTTGCCTGCTTTTAAAATATGCCAGCTTTACTTCATCTAATCTAAATTTAATCTGAGAAACGTACTGTAGAAAGGGAAGAGACCTATTTAGTGAGAGGCCTGAACTGGAACATGAGGCCTGACACACACTGAACTTTTCAGCTTGCCTCGTTATCTGTAAGACGTACCCCAACCAGAACACCAATCTTAGGAAGTCTGTTCTGCATCACAATCCAAAATTCAAATGGCTTCTCTCTCATCCAAATGATGGTCTCTCTTTACTCAGTTCTTCTCTGGTTCTCCAACTATCTCTGCTCTTCCTCACTCCAAGTCCAACATCATTCACCTTGTCTGACCGGCTCTACATTTAGGAGGTCAACGTGTGCTACATTACCATGTGATTAGTCTGATCGTTGTCATGGCTAGATCAATGAGGTGGACTGACGAAAATAAATGCAGGTATCAACCAGAGAAGATATGCCACAAAATTACATAAATTTCATGTTCCCTTAGATTTCAGTGACTCGCTCTTAATTTAATACATTATAGTCAATGTCCATCTACCAAATAGTTCTGAGATTGCTGCGGTTAACATGAAAGAGAGAACAAGAGACTCCTTAGAGGCTTCAAAGTCTGAATGATGTTTTATTGAAATGACGTAATCAGTCACTAGCTAACTTGTGGATGTGTGTTTGTTTCTCTTAGGACTGCGGTCTCCAGCTCAACGATGAAGAAGGCCATCGTTGCTATCCTTTAGAGGGCCACCTACTCTGTCATGGCTGTCATATTAGGCGCCTCAATATCAAAGTGCCACCACATCCACCTCCAAGCTACCCAATGCATGTTACAGAACTCTGAAAGACGCTTTCTATAGCAATGAATCGTGAGAGAGAAGATGGAAGAACTAAAAATGACTTTCCAGTTTTTAAAGATGAAATTCCTCTAATAATCCTCTAAACCAGCTATTTATTTTTTTTTTAAATCATATGTCAGAGGGCCTCTGTGATCATGTCCATGTTTCCATTTACCTTCTGCATTTTCACTGAGACACCACTTACTTGAAGAAAAAAAAAAATGATGCACCACTGAACTAACTGTAAGCAGCAGCATTTCCCAGTACAGTGGTACGAAAGCCACTCATTGCAGTGGGAGTTTTGGCTGAGTAAGAAGTGTAGAATTAATCCCCCTGAGTTAGCAACCTACATATCACAACAAGCGTGATAAGATAAATACTAGCATTTTAGCTAGTCCCATTGCATCCTAGTCTTAGAGAATAAACATTCTCACATTTCTGGAATACTTAGATTCCCAGCAGTAGTTCATAGGAAGCAAAGTAAATATATTTTTAGTAACAAAAATCTTCAACCATGGGTTAATTGGTGGTATTCACACCTAGGAAAGGCTTCGGGCCAGTGTCTTTTCCATCCTATTTGCTGTCACAGTGATCCAACAGAGTATTTAGCCTGCTGCAGAAACATGGCAGGTGTCTCCTATAGGAAGCACATT
The DNA here is from genome assembly GCF_013100865.1 of Trachemys scripta elegans. NCBI lineage: Eukaryota > Metazoa > Chordata > Testudines > Emydidae > Trachemys > Trachemys scripta. The sequence goes on from NC_048310.1 coordinate 19,683,057, forward strand.
ACAGAAGAATGTGTCCATTCGCAAAGTTAAGATTCTCTCATAAAGGGTTATTGCATATGAAGAAAATTCTGGCTTTCCATAATAACTTGCCACTTACATGCTTGATTTGTTGTAGCGGCACAAGACCAACCGCAGCTTTAAAAGCGTTTGTCATGTTCTTCTGGTGATTTGGCACTTACTAAGCAATCCATTTTGTAAACCTGTTTTCGTTACTAGGTTTAGCAGCCCTTTTGGCTCTGCGAGGAGACACTTCTATGTCTCAATCCTACTTGTTTTATACAAGACTTCATTTGTTACAAACTGCTTTGCAATTTTTTTCGTTACATTTTAAAAATTGGCAGCAGTTCTGTCATCTTTTCAGTTTGATGTGTTCTTTTCCAGATGTAATTTTGAATGATTACAGTGATCATCTTCATTTGAAAACCAAGCATGATTTAGCAGAAATAATAATTTAGAGTTTCAGACAATTGAAACAGAAATTGGTATTTTATAACAAGTATTAGATGTACATAGAATGTACACCCTTCATCTTTTGCATAAGCTTTTACAGTAACCTCAGAACTCTGGGGTAATATATATCTTCCATATAGGAAGTTAGATGAATCTTTTTTTAATGTTTGTTTTCTACTGTGCGTTGATGATTTACATGCAATCACACATCTGTATGTTTAAATAACAATTCCATGTATTCTCATGAGAATTGATCTACGCTTTCCTGAAATTATTTTATAGTTTGAAATATGGCCATCACGCCCTTCCTCAGATGTATTTAAATGACAAAATGCTTTTACAGTGAATTAGGTGGAAATATCAGGCAAGATTCTCAACATGTGTAAATTGAAAGACCTGCAGTGACTTCAACGAAGTTATGCAGATTTACATCACCTAAGAATCTGTCCTATCAGTTTTAGGATTGTCACATGTTAAGTTTCATCAAACTAATTAAGGAAATAGCTATTTGGCAACACCATTGAAGTGTAGTATATAAAGACTCCATTGATGCAATAAGGCAATTCAGGATATGGTTGGAAAGCACAAGGAGCAACCAATGGGCTCTGATTCCTGAATGGAATAATTAACTCATGAGATTCTCACTCCCTTTATAGAGCTTTTTGATATTCCAAAATATCTTTATTCATTGATGATGGGAAGAGATGAATGTAACAGTTCAGAAACTGCTGCTGAATTGTCTGGTTGGCAAAGATTAATCTGCCCTACTGGATGATCGTCAGTAAGTCCAATGTGCTTTTAACCAGTCATTTTATAATTAATAGCTGGCTTAGTTAATGTGAAAGCCATGTTTTGGAGCACTGATAATGCTACAAATAACCTCCTACAGTGGCAGTAAAAATTAACCTTCTCACAAATCTGACTTTATTGAAGTAACTCGAGGAATTTGCCTAGTAATGAAAGTATCAAATTGAGAGTGTCAAAGCTTAAAGGTAAATATTTTGTATTAGTCACAGCATAATACTTTTCCATTTCACAAAACAGCTTTGGGCTTCAAGGCATTGTATTAGCATGCGTTATTGTTAAAACTATATGTATAAAACCCCAACATTAAGAAAAAAATATTAAAACATACAGAAGATTTGGGTCTGTTCACATGAGCAAGCCAACCCAGAACAGTGCTTTCTACTGAAAAGTGCATTTGCTCCAGGTGACTGGGAGGTAGAACTTCATAGAACCATAGAAAACAGAGATGAGAGACCAAACTCGGTCATTTAGACCATCCCTCTGCCAGTGTATTACTAGTGCTAGGTCTATTAAGTTTGTAAGTTTTCACTCTTACATTGCTTTTCAGTGGACAGCACTATCTAACATGTACATACAATTCTTCTTCGAAAACTATCATACTTTAGAACAGAATAATACTGAATTTCACATTTTAATTTTTCAGTTCTTTCTAGTAGTTCTACTCAGTTCCAATATGTGTTAAGTATCTTCATGGTAAAATGTTGAAAAATTATGTTTCAATATAGAAAGAGCCGTTTGTTTAAAACCAGAAAGCAGCAGTTGTTGTTCCAGTATTTTCTATAGACAGGGGCATTCTATTAAAACACCATAAATTACAACTGGCTTTTAGAGAGATGAGGTGAGGAAGGTAATATTGTTTATTGGACCAACTTTTGGTGGTGAAAGAGACAAGCTTTCAAGCTACACAAAGCTCTTCAGGTCAGCTGACTTTTACATCATTAATATAAGAGCTGGAGTATAGTTGGTATAATTCACCTATTATTATTATTCTTAAGGAAGAATAAGGGGAAAGCTATAAGCAAATCTAAAGTGACATGCTGTACAATTTAGTATTAATGACAGTTCCTATGCATTTTACCTCCTGTCTGGGGAATTGTATAAATGAAAGCATCTAATGCTTTGCTTAAGGAGTATTCTTAAGCTTAAGTAAACTTCCCAGTATTCATTTTATAACATGATTATTTATTGGAAACCACCTCCGTGTACTGTACTTTCAGAATATTTCCATAAAGTTTCAGCATTTTACAACTTGTTCTCATTTGCATCATGAGAACTCAGGAATAAACCTTTCATATTTCATTTTTTGTGGAAGATTTCTACAGTGTCCCAAAAGGATGTGGCCATTTTAGGAGATTCACAGAGTCCCTCGTGCACTGGAAGACAAGTTCCAAAGAAATGACCAAAATTATGATAATTTTGGCGGGGGGGGGGCGGGGTCTCAGATATTTGAGCTTTCAAAAAGGGTTTTTTGTATATTTTGTAAAGTGGGGCTTCAAAAGTAAAGTATGGATGGAGGAGTTCTTTAAGACAAGAAATTCCAGAACAGTTAAGTAAACCAAAGCTCTAAAGGAGGCACACAAAAGCTGCTTTCTTGTGTTTCAAGAAAAGTTTAAAAGTTTGTGATTCATCATGCAACTAATGCCATAACTAGAATATATAATTTGACTTAAATTAAGTTTTAAATTAAGTTGAGAAATATTTTCATTTTCTTTAAAAGAATATAGTTTCTTCCAAGAATTTGGACCAACGTTGATTTTTATTTTGTAGGAAATATATAAATGCCCTGTTTGTATATCATGTAACTAGTTTACATGCTGCAAATATACATTAGTTTAACTATTTTTGTATATATCCTTGTAAAACTTCTAAATGTGCTTTTTTGTCTTTTAGTCCCTAGAATGACTTGTGGTTTTTATGTTTCAGTGTTTGATTCCCTTGATTGTTGAAGAAAAAAGATTGGGAAATGTAGATTTATTTATCTAAAGAAGAAGCTACTTACTATCATCCTAAGTTATTTAATATTAAAAGTCAGAAGTTTCATTTAACCTTAGATGTTATAATCTGCTTTTTTCAATAAAGACATTTTGTAGTTAACTTTGATTTTGTAATTTGTTGCCTGTGAGTAAAGAGTTTATTTTTATTTGTTTGCCAGTAAAAACATTTTAAGAGATCCTTATGCTGCTTACAGAAATGCCAACTGATATTAACTGATTACAGCTGTATTCATGAAAGTGTTTGGTTCTTTAGTGCAAATGTAAATAATTAAGGTCTAAAATATGCCCGTAGCTAACATTTTGCAGCTCCACTTAGAAAAGAATTTAGCCACTTTGGCAATTTGTAATTAAACCTTAACCAGTCTGGCTATTTCATATTTGTAGCACTCAGTTTAGATAAACACGTCATTCTCAGGGCACCTATTGTTTCGTAATGCGCACACTTTCCTTCAGAGAGGCACTGGCTTAGCCGATAATCCTGCAAAGGCTAAGCAGGATCAGGGCTGTGGTTTGGATAGGTCTCTGTATTTCCTTACCCAATTACTTTGCTTTATAGCAGGGGTCGGCAACGTTTGGCACGCGGCTCGCCCAGGGTAAGCACCCTAGCGGGCCGGGCCAGTTTATTTACCTGCTGACGCGGCAGGTTCGGCTGATCGCGGCCCCTGCTGGCCGCGGTTTGCCGTCCCGGGCTAATGGGGGCGGCGGGAAGCGACACAAGCGAGGGATGTGCTGGCCATGGCTTCCTGCCGCCCCCATTGGCCCGAGACAGCGAACCGCGGCCAGCGGGGGCCGCGATCGGCCGAACCTGCCGCGTCAGCAGGTAAATAAACTGGCCCGGCCCGCTAGGGTGCTTACCCTGGCGAGCCGCGTGTCAAACGTTGCCGACCCCTGCTTTATAGGCATGTCAATGAGTTTTAATGCTAGCTGCTCAAATTGACAGATTGTGTTTTATCAAAAACAGCAAGGAGTCCGGTGGCACCTTAAAGACTAACAGATTTATTTGGGTATAAGCTTTTGTGGGTAAAAAAAACAAAAAAAACCTCACTTCTTCAGATGCATGGAGTGAAAATTACAGAGGCAGGCATTATATACTGACACATGAAGAGAAGGGAGTTTTATCAGTTTATTTAACTTTTTTGCTAATCTTTCTATACTCTCCCTCTCCTGCAGGCAAGTGAGCATAACTCTGTTTTGTCACATCTACTTGTGGCAGATAAAGGTCATACCCCCACACTTTGGATATTCCACCCCTTGTAATCTTCAGACCATCATTTTTAATTCTTGAGTCTCCTCCTCTCTAGATTATTATTGTCCTTATTTATCCTTCCCATCCAGGAAGCTTTTTCAAAAGCTAGTACTGCTGTTGACCTAATGGTATGAGCCACTAGTATCAGGATCTCGAGCATGGGACAGGAGAACCGTAGGACATATACAGTGTCATCTAGCCCCCATACATGGCATATATTAAGTACTGATATGCAATAAGACTCCCTTATTGATGGTTTTAAGCTGTTGCTAATTCTGGCAGATTTCACTGATGTGTCTTCAGTTGCACAGGCGGCCATGGGAAGCTTTACAAAACATTACGTTTCTTTAGGCAAGAGCCGAGATTGCTTAGAACAGTGGTGTAGCTGTTCTAAAGGCACCTCCCAAGCCATGTTCTCACCCTTTTGAAGAGAGGGGGTTTATGAATTCATCAGTAACCTCATGCTGTTTGCTGTTAAGCCTGGTGTAAGTGTATTAGTTTGTTAGTTAAATTCTTCACACATATTAACTGCCTTGCAAAGAGTTCTAACAGAAGAGCATCTCACAAACTCAGACAATCAAACTAAGCCAGACTCCTGTTACAGCCACTATCTTTGCCTACTTGTATGCAGCGTGGTTGGAAGGACCATAGTACTTAAAACAATAACCTACCCCTGTGGCCATCTTACAGGAAACATATGCTGGAAAATTAATAGAAATTCATTGTGGGGGAGAATGAGTCAGGGCGTCTGCCCAACTCTGAGTAGGAGGTTACAGTCTTAATTAACAGAACCATACTGTGGTGTTTCATGTCTCTCGTGGGGAGACTCATGCAGCGGGTCAGTTTATAATTGCGGAAGCCTTTTTACATTTCATTAATGTACTTCTATGAGCCTAATTGTTCAGGAAGGGACAGTTGTTGCCAAGTTACTATCTGTCCCGTTTGCCACCTCCCCGGCCTTTTGGCTTGGATCTTACTGCATAGAGTGCGCCTACACAGCAGGTGGGAGGTGTGATTTCTACCCACGGTAGATCAAAGCTAGTGAAAGTAACAATAGCAGTGACGCTGTGGCAGCACTGGCAGCTGCACGGGCTAGCCCGGCCCCCCTTGGACCATGAGTACCTACTCAAGCAGCTGCACTGGTGCAGCTTCACTGCTAGGGTTACCATACGTCCTCTTTTTCCCGGACATGTCCGGCTTTTCGGCACTCAAACCCCCGTCCGGGGGAATTGCCAAAAAGCCGAACATGTCCGGGAAAATGGCGGCTCTGCTCCTCCCCTGACTCTTCGGCTCTGTTTAAGAGCCGAGCTGCCCAAGCGCTACCGGCTTCACGGTTTGCCGGGCAGCCTCCAGAGCCTGCGCCCCCCGCTTCCCCTCCCGGGCTCCAGCTGCACTGGGCAAGCGCCGGCTAGGGGCGCAGGGTCTGGGGGCTGCCTGGCAAACTGTGAAGCCGGTAGCCTTGGGCTGCCCTTTCCCCATGGCTGGGAGTGGGAGGGAGGAGGGGACGGAGTTACAGCGGGGAAGGGGCGGAGTTGGGGCGGGGCAAGGGGCGGGGAAATGGGCGGGGCCAGGGCCCGTGGAGGGTCCTCTTTTTTTATTTATTAGATATGGTAACCCTATTCACTGCTATTGTTACTCAAGCTAGCTGCGGTGTGTCTACACCTGCTGCCATCACACCTCCCGATTGTGGTGTCAACATGCCCAGCTTGCCAGATGAGAACTTGGATCTCTGCAGCTGGAAATTATCAGGACTATATTAAATACTTGTCAATGAGGTGACAGTGGCAGTGTCTGCACTATGGGAGGGTGACTATCGTTTCGTTTCCAGCACCTATCATTACCATAACTGCATTGAGTCTTCCTTTTGCTAGGCCATCCTGGAAGCTGGGACAGCTCTCTTAGCTACACTCCCTAGGGGTATTTCAGATTCAGTCCAGGATAAGAGGGCGACTGCCAGGCAATAATAAAGCAATTGCAGACCTCAGTTCTGTCTTTTGGAGGTGAAGGTTTCCCTGAACTCACGGGACTATTCACCAACTTTGATGCAGCCCACATTAGAGAGGTTTTATGAGACAGGCTGAGCGCCTTCACTTCATACCAGAAACAAGCAACACGAAGAAATTTCCCATTTTAGAGAGGAAAGTTAGAGAATAAAGTAAAACCACAAAAAGGAGGGACTAGGTGTCTCCCGAGCTTTATTCCCCACCCAAGGGTTCAAGTATGAGCTCTCCAGCTTGCACAACATAGTGCTGACATCAATGTTTGCTAAGGCTGTGTCTACTCTAGGCTATTTGTGCTAAACTATCCCACATTGCTACCACTGGTTCAGCTCCAACAGCAGTAAACACATTAAGTGAAGCCTCTGGTGGCTGCTGGCGTTTTAAGTACAGTGGTCAACTAATCCTGTGTAGAGATTAAAAGCGCACTAGCCAGAGGTGCCTTGCCTCTCCTACCAGTGCTATGGCCATAGCACCGATGCTGTATTTGGGTCTAAAGGTGTTTTTCAGGGATTGTCCAAAGTCTTACTTTAAAAAAAAAAAAATACCAAACTTCCAGAAAATATTGGAACCATGGTTATTTTGAGTGGGATTATTTAAAAAAAAAGGCTTGAGGCAAGACTCTATTCTGCTTTGCTGTTTACTTATTGAGCTTCACCACAGCTCCCATAAACAAACCCAGAATTCAAATGAGTTATAAGGAAAGCGTATCATTAAAAAGAAATAGACTTATGTAGACACCATCTTGAAACTATTTCAAACTCAGTAAATTCTGTTCCCTTCCTTGCCTGCAGGTTTTGCAGGAAATAGGAGAATTTCCCATTGTTAAGCTTACCTAATGGAATTGTAACTTTTCCTCCCATCTGTTTGGCCCTACATTACCCAATAATGGTTCCTCCTTTTTTGCTCAGTGCTAATGGTTTTTAGTCCCAGTGACAGTTTAGCCAAAGTTTGTAAATTCAGAAGTCTGGTTTGCACCACACAAAATAACATTTTGCTGGTGTTCAGTGCAAATCAGTCTACACCTTTGTAGGACTATCAGGAGGAGCCTGGCACAACCTGTATAAAAGCTGTGGATCGCTATCCATTACAATCAGCTTCACTCTTCCCACAGCACAAAACTACTTATTCTAGAGCTAATTAGATTTTTGATATTAGAAGCTTTAGATATAGCCAACGGGGGTGGGGGATGCTATTAGCTAAATTGGAGACTAGGAGAAAGAATTGGCCAACTATCTTGTTTATCAAGCATGACACATTAGGCTGAGTTGGAAACTACACAGTCGAGCTGCCAAATGCAAGACACTAGTGTCTTGGGGAAACCATTGGCCACCCTTCAAGGAACACTTCCTGACTCATCAAAAGCAAGGCAGCGCAGAGCTGCACTAAACTTCAGAAAAGCTAGAGAGTCTACCAAGCTTTTTCAAGCCTCCAGAAAGGACCAGGGTTTTGTGTCAGTTTAAAACTTACTCAGAACTAGGGGCTCATCCTGATTGTAACTGAACTGATTCCTTCATCCCTTTAGTTTTATTGCATTGTTTTGATTGTAAAGTGCTTCCGCCTGTATTTAAAGTGCCAAATAAACGGTCATAGCTGCACTTTTCTTGTGCATTCTCTCATGCTGCCAACTTCAGTCACGTCAGAGGTAAATACGTTATGTTGGATTGCATTTTTCTTATGCAGTAGAAAACAAACAGCATACAATGGTCTTTGCAAACTTTGAGAAATGCATGAAAGCTAACGAAATGGAAGAAGGCAAGGCCGTCAGTGGCAAAGAACAGTCAATTCATAAGCTGCGCAGCAACACATTTAAGATAAAATTCTCAGAGATCTGTGCAATGGATGAAAAAATCCACAGAAACCCAAATTTGTACATGCAAATAAGTGTCCACACCTATAATCACCTAGCAGTGCAATTACCGCATTGGCTAAGGCTATTCAAATGCACTAAAGATGCAAATGTACCACACACACACAAAAAAAGGCCCTTTAAAAATTTGGCACTTAAAAATTATGGTTTTAACAAAGTTAAAGAAAACGGATCAGTTGTGTATTGTAAAGATCCAGCCGTGGCTGCCACAGTGAGACAAAGCAAACTATTCCTCTTGGCACATTCTGAAAATAACGTCCAATCCTTAGCCAGTGTCAGTCAACATAGCATCATTGAAGGCAATGTTGCTACTCTGAGTTACACCAGTTGAGGAGCAGGCTGTGTCTCTTACTTAAACAAGCCAAAACAGCTCAGGGGATTCCACTAGAAGATGCAGGGGGGATATCAATTGAATGGTGCTCCTTATAATTCAGAATTGCTGCAAAGGGGGCTTAATGGTTGAACCAAGAACAATTTCACCAGCCAGCTAGAGGCAAAGAGGAACTGCAGGAACATTTCAAGAGTGACAGTAAATTCATATATGCAAAGGTCAATTGTATGGTTCCAGTCTCACTTCAGCACCTTTTCTGGAGGTCACTGAAGGCACCACGTCCAAGGACGGACTACAGGGTGGAAGTAGGAGAGAAAAAGGAAACGTGAGGAATAGAAGTGTGCGGCTCAAGAAACAGAGACAAGAAATGTCCTTGGTTTGTCACTCTCCTAGCAAAGAGCTGTACATTTTACTCTAGCTCCCCAGGTAGAAAGTGTCCTGGTTGGATCCTGCAATATATTTTCACAAAGTTTGTCTGACACGGTTTGCTGATGAAATGGCCAATAAGCTGGACCTGGCACCTCCTGTAGCAAGAGAATTACAGCAGTCCTCCTCTTCCATTTCCCACTCCTTCACATAAAACCCAGGGCTAATCCTACTCCTGAGTTCTCCATTTGCAACATCTTCTGGGGCCCTTCTTACAACACGGTGAGGAGAGATGCATAAACCATGGCTTTCTGCATGATTCACATTTTCATTCCTTATCATGGCATTTCCTGCTTGGAGCAACCAAGAACAGGAAATATTCTGCTACTCAAGGATACCAGAGTATGGAGTGGAGGATACATGACTACAAATAGACTAGCTGTCAATCATTTATCAAGCCTTTTATCCCATGTATCACTGGTCAGAATAGATATCATGTGCATGAGAACTTTGTGCATCACAGTAACTCTAGGCACATGATTTTAGCAATAGCTTGTTTATTATTTGGAGCTTGTTTTTTGCCACAGGGTTCCAAAGCCAGCTCCTTATGTTATTTCATTTTAAAAATAGGATTTCTGGGCTTGCTGTTCTTTTATCATGCAGCTAGACAAAATTTTATTTTAAAAACTACATCCTGGAGTAAGAGTAGAGGAGACTGATACAGTCACTAGTGCAGCTCCAGTAAGAGTTGCCTTTTGGGTTAGCAATATAGAAACTATGCTTTCCCAGTAGGGTGACCAGATGTCCCGATTTTATAGGGACAGTCCCAATTTTTTGGGTCTTTTTCTTATATAGGCTCCTGTTACACCGCACCTCCATCCCGATTTTTCACATTTCCTGTCTGGTCACCCTATTTCCCGGTAAGTAGAATTTGGAACCTTTTACATGTAGCTTTTAGTTCAATCAGCCCCTTACATTAGTCTCCCGCATCCTGTGTAGGATTTCTGTCGAAGCTCTCAACAAAACATATTTTAAGAGCCAGGCTAGAAAAACATGCTTTAAAAGGACATATTTCCAGGTGGATAATGCATTGCTGGCTGTGTTCAGTGATTCCTGTAGGGAGGGCTGCAAAATATGAATGTCTGTATGGTAGTGATTGTATGTGCTCCAGAGACAGACCAATGGTTTATTGAAGCACAGGGCCCAGAAAGCCCTGGTACACGTGGTGTTGAAGGGTCTGACAAAAGAGGAAGAGAAATTCCACTCAGTGTTTCCAAATAGTCATATTTTAAGTTTATCTGATTTTCATTTAAAGTATTCCCATTTTATTTTATAACGTAAGGCAGAGAATCCTGCTAAACATATGGCTCTGGCAGCGACCCGATATTATTTTGATTAAACATACTTGTACTCATGACATAATTTAATCCTAAACATCGTTTCTGTGCATTAATCATCATGTCTCCAAAGCTGGGGTCCATTTTCACAGGCTGATAAGACAATAGTCTGAAACCAGGCTTCTAATGCACTATGATGAACAATTTCCATCAGATCTTTCCCAAACTATTAATGGCCACATTTACACCCAAGTTTTAAGTTTCTTCAGAGGTGTGAGTTCACCAGCACTTTTAGCATGGAGTCAACGTGTCTTTTGTTATTTTCTCTGGGCTAGATCCTGTCCCCCTTATTGCAAGCATGCAAGGCCCAAAGCAAGCAACACAGTCACAGTTCTGCTATGCAGGCATGGGGCAGGTTATAACGGTCTTGTACTACATTTCAAATGGCATTGGAAGGGACCCAGCTGGTACTGAGGTTCCTCCATCTGTTCCATGAGAGGTCTATCAGAGAGCTATGTCCGATTATATGTAAATAGCGAGTTAACAGATAGGTGCCCGTAGATGGTGTTGTACAACATACACCGTTGTTCCTGGCTTTGGTAGGACCGATACATGTTACTCTGAGCTGCAAATTGCTGCTTGTCTGCAGCTCTTTACACCACCAGGCTTTTGTTTAAAATGCTCCCTTCTCAGAAGGGCACATTGCTCTTAGGAGCGCGCTTCCCTGGAGCAGGTGGCATTTGAATGGAATGAGAGATCTAGGGACAGAGCCTTGGCTCTGGGTCCAGCCCTTTACACTGTTTAGGGGACTCCCCCGCTGGTACAGAGCTCACATAGCCAGCTCTCCACCACCCTTTTCCAGTGGAGGGGGTGTGTCAGGAGCAGGAGGGGGTGTGGCTTCAGCAACTTGTGTTCAACAGCCCTGGATGAGCAGAATGGCCCGTAGGGAGCCAGAGCAGCCCGGAGGCTACTCTAACACACACCAGGGGCCAGACTGGCCCCCCGTTGCCCCCAGGATCAGGGCAGCACAATGGTTAAGGCACCTTTGCTCTCTCACCTGCACAAGCACAGTTCAGCCAAATCAGATAATCTGAACCCTGATGTTCACACTGAAAATACATATACATCTACTCCACAAATACATAGAGGACTAAAGGAGCTGAAGGGCTGATGCGGAGTGGCGCAAGCAAATTCCAATTTCAGACAAACCAGTCAGCCCCATGTGACGCTCTGGCAGAGAGCTGGATAACACTAGGTAACATTTCATATGTATCCCAATATTACTCTTTGCAAACAAACAACAAGACCTTGCACTTCTAACACCTTTCATCTGAAGCCATACTAACAACATTACGCTCACTTCATTCATAACCCCCTAGTGAAGGTTCATTAACAAACTTATGTTACCTGTGGGTAACCTGTCTACGCCTTGATTTAAGTGACTCGGACGAGGGCATACAGCAAGACAGCAGCGGAGCTAGGACTGGAACCTAGGAGTATGGACTCATTGTATCCAACACAGGACCCTGTCTCCTACTCTGTAGACTGTCATATAGCAAACTGTGGTGTAGGCGATGCACAAAATATTTAGATCTAACCAAATTGCCCACATTTGATGAAAGATGTTTTCCAGTGGGACTGTAACACGGCGCATTGTTACAAGGACTCGGCCAAATGGGTGCAGTTGGAGCATAAAATCTGATTTTCATCTTCTCTATGAACTGAATAGGAATGGAATTTGCAGCTAGCGATGGACCAAGCTTTGAAGGGTCAGTTCTGACTCACTCCTGGAGCACTTGATTCACTGGGAGTCTTGGGTGCATAAAGAGTGGGCTCTCAATCACCTTTATGCACAGTAGAAGATGCTGTAGAGCACTCATGAACTAGCAAAGGTTAGACATGATGAAACAGAAAAACCTGTGAAATGGAAATAGCAAAGCAGGGGTTTCCTTATTCCTACAGGCCTCTACCCTCTTTACTCATACTGAGTGGTATCTTACCATGTGAATGGCCCCATTACTTTCAGAGGACTACTTGCAACAAAAAGCTGCTCAGTGCAAGTGTAGTGCAACCTGGCCCAAAATAAATAAGCCCACTTTCTTTCCCCCTTTTTAGAAAACAAAACAATGCTTGGCTGAAGGCAGAGGCTATCCGAGTAGCCTCTGAAATCCTGTATGCGATGGAAGAGCCATCTCTAAATTGCAAAAGGCCTGACAACACCTGTGCCACATTTCCACCCTAATGAGTGTTGAAAGAGATCAGCAAGTAATATCTTAAAGGCAGTGGGTGAAATCCTTCTCTCGTTTATACTTCTGCAAATCCACACCACCACCATTGATTTTAGTGGAGTTACGCCAGATTTAAACTGTGGAACGGTCTCAATATTTCTATAGTGGAAACTGCTGGAAGTCACTAAAAATAAATTTGTTTGGGTTCTTAACCTAATCCAAACACATTTGTGCTGCCTTTAGAGATGTCGCTTCCCCTCTGGCCCCGGTTCAGCAGCAGATTTTTCAGTAAGAATGTTCTGCATGCACAGAAACATCTTGGATTATTTTTCCCATAATCAAAAGAAAACAAATCCCAGAGCAATACTGGCAGGGCGCTTCCGGTCAGCTCTGCTGTGCCCCTAGAGAACCATTAAATTCTGCTGCTGACTTGAGAGGGCACATGAGAGAATTTGCTTTCATAATAATATTAGAAATTCAAAGTAAACTGACTTGTTTTCCAAACCCAAACTCTAGCAAATCACTTTTTGTTAAATTAATGTCTACCACATTTTTAGAAAATGCTGTATTGCTTAGCAAGCCATACTTCAGCTATCTAATATACTTATATGCTCCCAGTACCTTAGTATCTGAGCACCCATATAACACCCCTGGGAGGTAGGGAAACGTTATTAATCCTATTTATTGTAGAAATGAGTGCACTTTGGGTACGTCTACACTGCATTTTAAAACCCATGGCAGCGAGTCTCAGAGCCTGAGTCTACAGACTTGGGCTCACAGAGCTAATGCTATGGTGCTAAAACCAGCTGTGGAGACTTTCAGGGTTGGGCTGGAGCTCAGGCTCTGAAACCCAGGGAGGGACTTGACCAAGGTCAAACAGGAGGTCTAGAGGAGGAGCAAATGGAACCCTATTCTCCCAAGTCCCAGGCTGAGACATTAACGTCACATCACTCATTTGCACAGGTGGAACAGAACAAATAGCCTCTGGACCAAGTGCAATGTTCAATACTCCTGAAATCCTGGACTGCAGCGGGGCCAGGATTTCATACCTCCAGAATGCATTTATACAAGAATCCTTAGCATTCGGTAACAGTAACATTTAACAATCATGTGCCTTTCATCTTTCTAAAAGCACTGAATAAACTTTAACTAAACAGAGCTGTACAAACAATTCACAATAATTTACCCAATTAATTTAATCTTTTTTCTGCTCCTGGTACATCAGCCCTTGCAATTTTCTCACATCTATTCAGTCATCCATCCAAGAGTATGGATAACTCTTTGCAAAGATTTTTTTTAAATTCTATGATTAAGCTCTTTAAGAGTTCTGTGAGTGCCCATCCTTCAACATTCTGTGCCCCAAAAAATGTTCCTGAGCTGTAACTGGTCAGATGAGTCACAACAGTAATTCTGTTCCGCAACTGGATAAATGGGCAAACATCTCTGGCACAAATACTCATGCATGTGACTGAAATTTATTTTCCAGGGATGTTCATGCAAGAATGTTTATGGAAAGCAAGCACAAGAGGGAATGGTCAAAGTCATGCCATTTAAACATTCAAGCAAATAGCCATAGAAAATGTCCTGGGGCATGGACCAACTTTTTGCTGTGTTTGTAGAATGCCTGGAACAAAGGGGCACTGGTCAGGACTGGGGGTCCCAAGCACTACCACAGTCTCAACAAACAAACAATTAACATTACACCCAGCCCTGCTAATTTATCAGATAATCCACCTTTAACATTATCAGTGGCTCCCATCAACATCAGATCTCCAATCCTCACCCAGATCCACTCCACAAGTGCAAGTGTTGCCATCACTTTTGTAGTGCCATCAACTCCGGGACAACATGCATTTTATTTACCATATATACTCATTCATAAGTCACACTGCCCAACCTACCGGAGCAGCTCCAGCCAGGTCAGTGACATACTCCCCTGGCCCTCCCCAGATAAGGTGGGAAGGGCTGGGATGGGGAGCGTGTGGGGGTCCTGGGCTGGGGGTGGTCACAGGGGTTACTCCCCTGACTCTCAGCTTCTCCCCCACAAAAAATTTCCCTACCATTTGCTGTCCCAGCCCATCAGGGTAAGCAGCTGGCGCACCGGGACATTTTGTTTACTTAGGTTTACCTCCGTGCCTGCGGATGCTCAAGGTAAACAAACCATCTCAGCTTGCCAGCGGCTTATCCTGATGGCCTGGGAGCCAAAGTTTGCTGACCCCTGAATTATAGGGTTGGCTTATGACTGGGTTATAAAAATTTTCCATTTTTACTTATCCATCTTGGGGGGGGGGGGGTCGGCTTATAAACGAACCAGCTTATGATCGAGTATATACAGTAGTTGTTTTTCGGGACAGAGTTATGTCAACGTGCTCCAGAGAGCTCCAGAAGCATGGAAAGTTACAGTAGGGCAAGTTACTATAAAATATTCAAGCAGGAAAACTCAAATACAGAAAGGATTGAGGTTATGAGGGGCTCCTTCTTTGCAATTAACCAGCAATCCCTGCAGGGCAGCATGGACTAGCACTGATGTGCAGGCTCATCGGGCTTTATGCATATACAAATCTTACAATCTATTTACAGTAGGATTTTATATTCTCTTTTATGCTAGATCTTTCTATTATTTTTGGTTGCTAATGAGAACCCTGAAGGCAGTAGAATATACGAAGACTGGATCAAGGGTGACAAACAGGTGAAATGAGATGATGGTACAGCAAGGGGGGAAAGAAACCCACATTGTCTTCTTTTAGATGAGACAAGTTACTAGGAAGGTGAAGTTTCATTAAAAGGGGCTGAGATGCATCTATCACTTATGCAGATTTTAACCACAGCTTCATTAGGCCACGGTGGCTCAGCTCAGAGAGTTTTCACAAGGATGGAGAGATTACTTTGTTCAAGATTCTTTAAATTTTGATCTGTGGCCATGTAGTTCATTGCCTGGTACTTGGTACATTCCAACCACCAGCTGGAGAGGAGAGACTTTCTGAGGAAGCATCACAGTGAGACAGCAGCTTGAGAAGGGATCTATACTTTGCACTCACTGGAGTTGAAGGGACTCAACCAGTTTCCCGCCTAGCAGCCTACAGCTGGTTCTGCATTGGTACAGGAAAGCTACACGTGGTGTATTGAGGACCCTTCTAGAAGAGTTAAAACCAAACAAACACACAAACATTAGAAGATCCAGAAAATAAACTATTAGTAATAATGTATTGAATGCTGTGAATTTATGCTCAAGGGCAGATCCTGGACCACACCAGAGAGGCACTTGGTGCCACTGCAGAAGACATGCATGTGCAAAAGGGACTTTAAGCCACTTTTATGCCCCTCTGATCCTAGACCACCCCAGCACTGGCAGATCCCAAAGGGGCCATTCAGGCAGCCACAGATTGTCAGAGCACAGGGACACTCTCAGCCACACCCTGTACACTGGGGAACCAGAGTTAGGGTAGGGTAGATCCCCTAAGCCAGCTGGGGATTCCTGTTACACAATGGGAACACGGATGCAGCCCGAACAGTCAGAGTACATGGGAGGATCTGAACCATAGATTAGGACACATTCTCCTCACCAGCATTTTTACAAACAAGCCTAGACTGGCTGGGAAAGTAAAGGGGAGATTTGTTTTTCCATAGAGAGAGAGCACAGAGTGTCCTTTCAGTTTAATTTTTTTTTTAAGTTATAGTTTGATGCATCTCATAAATCCATGTGGCAATTTCAAGGGGCATTTGCTATATTCAGACTTCTTTCCATCCAAATTTTAAAAAAAATTAAACTCAACTGTACATTCATATTCAAACCACATTTACAACAAAACTAAGAGGCAGTGATGCCAAGTATCCTTTGTGGTGCTCTCTATGGCCAGGCCCCTTTGCATATCTGGGCTCTGTACTTGGGGATCAGCTTAAAGGATGGGTCCCTAATAAGCTGTTCTTTGTTGTTTGTAAATCACTAGCATTATAAAGGAGCCTGGAGAGGAAGGCATCCCTGGGTATCACAGACCTAAGCACCATTAACTGAACGAGGCATTCAGGCTTTCTGGCTTGTGATCATTGGGATCTGAGTGTTCTAAGAGGAAGAGTAAAGTTATGAGAGTCTCCCATTCATGGTCATTTCACACGTTTCTAATGTATCCCATACGCTGGCCATTTAGGTCTTGAAAATCAGGTTGTTCTGTCTTCTTCCAGTGAGATGCTGCAGTACATCATGCAGCTGCCAGGATCTGGGAAATCAGTTTTCCAGTCTCACAACTCTATGTCCCTCAGAGCCCTAGAAGGCACTACAATGATTGATTTTATATTAAGGAAAGCATCAGACAAGAAAGAACAAAAGCCAAATCTTTGTCAAAGCACAGTGTACTCTCCCCTGTTACAGACCACAGCAATTCTGAGAACAGAGCAGCTGATGAACGCCGCACAGAAGGAGAGTTCTTAGAAATGTAAACGCGCAAGATGCGGAAAACAAAATGGTACCACAGTTACATAGCTACATACACCAGACATTTCAATAACTAGGATCCATGCTTGGCTCCTCCATGTCTGCAGGGCTAAATTATATAGCGACAGCATATACCAATATTTTAGGGGCTTCCAACCTCATCAACTTGATCTTCTTCCCCTCGCGCCTTCCAATGGACTCTTCCTCCCTGTTTCCTTCCTCTCATGGAATTCTCAATATTTAATTCTGAGTGAGGCTCTTGATTTCTCACCAACTCTGTGTCATTTCAGGCCCCCTCAGACCACTGGGCCCTGATTCCAAGGATCCCACCCACCGTTACCCACAACCAGTCAATATGATTTTAAACATGACTTGACCAGCCTTCACTAGGTGCAAAGTCCAGTTTAAAATCATGCTAGTTAAGTCATGTGAGATAATAGTTTTCATGGATTATTTTCCCTGGCTTTAGACTAGGTGCCTGAAAGGGTTAACAATCTTCAGACACATGCACACTTCGGACATCAGTTTAGAATATCTGACCTTATTTTTATTTCTGTAGAATTTGAGTAAAAACAGAGCTTACCAGTTGATTCCAGTTAACCAGGTTTGAGTGTATAATGGCAGGAGGAGGACTTTTCTTTCTTGCTTACAAGAGAAACTTGAAACAAATTTAAATTATTTTGGCCTTTTGTTAAAGGTCAGAGTTGTGGGGAAAGATGACTTGTTTGGAATTCAGTCAGGAAGTTTAACACAAATAACGCAGCTCATAGTTCTGTGAGAACAAGTCCCAGCCAAAAAAATGTGCTGATAAAACTGATTTAAGTACCAAGTCTCTTCTATCCAAGCATTTTTTTCACCGATAAACCCAGAGGCTTTTAAAGCTGCCATGCAAACTAATATTTAGTTGAGGTGTGAAAGAGATGCTATTCATACCTTCCCAGATAGGCGCAGGCTTTTATCAGGAGAATTGAGCAAGATTGGACAGGAAAAAAGAAGGGATTGTTGTAGGTTGCTATGCAGATAGAATACATTGCAGAGGGAAGTTCCCTGTTACTCATTGTTCCAAAGCATTTTCCTGAGTCAACATTTTTCATACAAATGTTCACCCCATAAAACAGGGGATCAGCCAATAGTCATGCAATTATTTGGGAAAAAAAATCATGACTGTACATTAGTTATTGAGAAACAACATCCATAAGTCAGTTAAATGTAGTGTTTTTAAAGTAGCATGTG
This sequence comes from Trachemys scripta elegans, assembly GCF_013100865.1. NCBI lineage: Eukaryota > Metazoa > Chordata > Testudines > Emydidae > Trachemys > Trachemys scripta. The sequence continues at coordinate 19,701,345 of NC_048310.1, forward strand.
AACTTTGAAATTTTATACGTAAATTATGGGTGGAGGTGTTTCGGGGGGGGGGGGGAAACACTTGAAGGAATTGAAGTCATCTCCATTACCACTAGAGACTATCTATCTGTTATCAATCAGATCAAGTAACAAAGAAAAGAAGAAATTCCATCATCATCTTGTTTCCAATCTTAACAAAAGTGTTCCAAAATTCAGATAAAAAAAACAGGTGGAAACATTTTTCTTTTAGGGTATAAAGTTTAAAAAAATAAAACCCCTTAGGGACTGGATGCTTCAAGTGATTGCTACTGAGCCATGGTGCCTTTCAACTCGACTGCCCAGATCCTGAAGACATGTACACTTGTGCTTAACTTTATAAAGGTGATTAATGCCAACAGGACTATCCATGCACAAATGTTTGCAGAATCCGGGCCCACGGATCTCCAGCTGTAATGCAGCTCGGGTTGGTAGCTAGTAGCTACCAAAAGTTATTCCCATACAACAGCTGTTTAATGGCATCGGACTATGAAATGAGTTGCTGATTAACTGCAGTTTCCTGTGGGCCGGTGCTTATAACAAACAAGCACTACAAAGTAATTAACTTGAAGACCCTGAAGACCAATCACCTTTATTTCACAACATTGATGCACATCAGTAGAGCGGGTATACAGAATTCTACATTGGCACTGCCTATAGTGAAATTGTCGTGTAGCTAAAATAAAAGCCCCTAGATGAATCCGGCCCCACTGAAGTCAATGGGAAAACTCCCAGCATTTCACCTTCCATCTCCAGAGTGGCTGAGCTAAGAACGATAACATTCGCTTTGAAAATTCTAAGGATGGGCTGGTTTCAGGGGTTGGAGCTGAGGATAGTGATGTATCCAGACAAGTGGGTGGCCAAAATCTTACTGCACATTTTCTGCAGAACTATTAAAATGTTTTAACCACAAACATTTATTGTTTATAAAGAAGTGACCACATCACTGAATTGAACATCAACTGTTAGATTCTATTTTCATATGAAAACATAACACTGCTGATGTTTAGGACACAAAGAGACTGTTGCTTCATCCCACAAAATAAGCATTAATTCAATCTTTTGAAGGTTTTCTGCATAATATTACACTTACACTGACATTGCCTTGCACACTCTTAGCGCTGTCTACTGCAAGTTCCTTTTCTTCAGCCATGACTTACTAGTGCCCTTTTAATGCCAACATCAGCCCCAGTGATTCAGCTGAAAAGGAACAGGGCCAAGAATTTTTCCCACTCAGTGACTCAGTCTCCATTATTTGAACATTTATCCCCCCCAAAAAAATCTGGAAAGAGATGTTCTTCATTTTAAACTAATGAATTCCAATCCTACAGAAAACCCACTCTGAATCATCGAACACTTTAGCCTCCAGTAGACAAGGAAAATGTTTTGCCACCCAGCGTGACTGTAATCGGAACGTTACCATGTGGCTGTTTCATTTCAGCTGTAATGAGGCAACAGGAGTTGGATAATACACCTATAATCTTTCCCTTTCCCTCCTTCGCTCTGTTTCTGGGAAGCAGGTGCAGATCTGAGTAAAGGTTCACAAAATGGATTCATATGTGACCAATTTGTAAATTCCCAAGCTGCTATCTAGGGAGGGCTTCCCACTGCCAAAAAATCTGTACTTGGGAACATTGCTGAATGTTTTCAGTGTTTACAGTAATCGTTTTACTTCATTCGGTCCTTTAAGATAAAGGATTAGAAACATTTCAGAGCAATGGTTAGATGTTATGGTACATGAATGAAAATGTCAGTACCAATGTTCTCATTCTAAATGGGCTAGTAGAAAAGGAGAGATACCCACAAGTGTTCTCTCATGGGAATTACAGCATTTTCCTAATTTATTTTAAATGGTTAGTTCAGAAAAAAAAATCTATTTCCTACATATGGTTACATAATAGGTACAACTGCCAACAATCTGGATTTCTCTCTTTTAGAAAAAAGTAAGAAGAGGGATAATTTTAAAACGAATTTTGGAAGGACTGTATCAGAGGAATCCTTCCATTCTCAGATGAGAGACCCTCTGGCATTGCTATTTTAAAGTCTGAAGAATATCACTGTTCTTGTTAGAATTATCACTCCACTTTCCTTAAGTGTTCCCCAAAAGGTGCTCTAGAAATGGGCTGAATGGCAGATAGCAGAGAGAGCTGGAGGCCAATAGACAGCTGGAGGCCCACCTTGCCTGTTGTTGGAGAATATTCCGTTGTTCATATTCCAGAATCAAGGCAATGATGCTACAGACTCAGAAGCAGACCCTAAAGTCATGATACAATTTCTGGAAGTATCACTTTTTAGGTCATTGCTTCAAAAATGATAAGATCTGAAAAAATGGAGTTGCTCACCAGAAGAAAGGTAAATTGGGTAGGGGAGGTAGGTACCAACTTGGGGAAGCTCGGCGCTACTATTCCTGACCAAAATGTGCATGTTTGAACGAATAGTTAGCCCACCTCATGTAGCTGAAGTTGTCTGAAACTATTCAACCAGTATGATTCTTCTAATACCTGTAGAACAAATAACCACATTCTTACATACCTCATGTCCTAACATCTCTAACAGGAACCTCTCAGTTTAGTGCTAAAATTCAACACAGCCATAACAAAATGATGTCCATTGGCATTACATTGTAGGTACTTGTGGATAAGTAAGAATATGGACAGCTAGCGCTATCCCTGCACCAGCAACCCAGGAAAAGCCTTAGGGCCCTGCCTACACAGGGAAATTGACCACCAGAGCTATTTACTATTTGTATTATGGTAGTGCCTAGGATAATACGGAATAAACAAACAGCTATTCTGCAATAGCTCCCCATGAGGACACTCTCTTCTGGACTAGCATCACCATGGGAACACTTGGGGAGCTATTCTGGAATAGTTTATTCTTCAATCGCTATTCCAGTCAATTTCCCTGCGTAGACAAGATCTCTAGAAGTGTAAAAAAAAATCATGCTTATTGCCAGGTAACATGCTTATCCACACCGGTACAGCCCTAAAAAAGACAGAAATGTTTTAAGGAGATAGCCCTGTTGTCCTAGGCAGTGTGAAACTGCAAGAACACTCAGGACCAGATTCTGACCTCCGTGTAAATGCTGATCTCCATTACACTGGTGTAAATCTGGATTTACTTCACTGCTTTCAGTGCCCTGACATTGGATTTACACCAGTATAATGGAGACCAGAATTGGACCCAAGATAGATTTCATGTTTTCAAGGTCACTTGGCTAGAATTCTCTCTTAGAGTTAAGTATTTTTGCCAGTGAGAGTGGAAAGATGGAGCACGGGGTGGGTGGAACAGGTCAGGGCTCCAGGGCGCCCATTTTCCAGTGCCCCACACACATGAGTTGGTCGGGGCTCCTGGGCATGGGCCTCATTGGCCCAGTGACTAATCCGCCACTGTTGCAAGCACCTCTCTGCAGGAAACAACATGTCAAAGATGTACTTGATTCCCTGTAGAATTTCACTCCTACCTCTCAGTCCCTGCAGGGAATTACACTTGCTTCTAGTGCAACAGCCCTATGGGTGCCAATTGCTAACATGCATTTACAAAGCTACTTTTCACTGGTGTTTTGTGTCAGCTTGGAGCCTCACAAAAGGCTAGGGGCCTGATTTTTCAAACCAACAAGATCCCTTCAGTTAGAGATGTGGGTGCTTAACAACACTGGGGGAAAAAAATCAAGCCCTACGTTCTTTCATCCTGTGACCCTTTCGACCTGCTAGAAGGAGGTGGGAAGGGATTCATGATTATACACGAAGGGCTACATTTTCAAACACTTAGTATGCAGCGGCCGCGTGACTGCATGTGCAAACGCCACTTGCACACACAAACACTCCATTGGCACGTGCTAAAGGGTGTTTTGTCTGGGCAACCAGTGCACATGCACATTTTGCAACAGAAAATTAGACAGCAGGTCTGGAAATGCTGGCCATAGATGAGGACTCCAGAGCACCGAGGTCCCGTGCACAGATGACTGCTTCCTTATTTTTATTCCTAAATATTTTGTGTGTGTTGCCGCCTTGAGCCAAAGGGAATCGCCTTGCACTAGCCGCAAATGTGTGCAAGAGAAAAACAAGACGACACGCAGCATATGCCTGATGTGGAAAGAAAGCCTGTTTGTACCTCTCATAGCACATCTGACACACTTTGCAAGAAAAGTTCATCCCTGGAGCTGTGCCCAGTCAGCAAGTGCCATACGAGTCCGACCAGCCGGAGCTGCAGCAACTTGCATACCTGATTTTTCCAAAAGGTTTATGGCTGATGGATTGGCATACTTTGCTCATTTGAGTTGATTCTTTCCTTTTCCCATTGTTCTCCTCCTGCTTGTAGTTTTGCATATAATCCCCTATGCAGTTAGACAGGTTCCACTGCACATTGTCTCACCAGCTAGGCTATAACAACAAATCTTGTTCCATCATATGGAGGAGGGACTTCTATCCCTTAAAGCAAGTTGTATGCAAATTGCTTCATTACGATCCTGGGAGTCCTTCCTGAATTGGGCACGGAATTATAAATTCAATATTTGCCTCATCCTGTTATAGGGCTAGAGTGTGATTAAATGTTTTATAAACAGCAAGGATCTGTCATCACTAAAATGATTGTTTTGCAGATTGCACATTTCTGATGACACACATGGGAACAAAGTCTGTTACATACCTGAAAGAGGTTCTTTCTCCCCCCTTTACTTCCTAAGACTGTTCATATTTCATTCCTGATTGTGTTTTCCCCATTTCTACTCCTCCCTCCTCTGAATAAATTTGGAGTCAAATTCATAACTTCCAAGATAGCTCTCCATTCACTTTGCTGATTCCGAAAGCCTGAATGAAGCCTCACTTTAAATGTTAATCCTGTGGGGAGGGGGTGAGGGGGGAGAATCAAATGGTGTAAAATATATCTCTCCCATTACTAAATCAGTTAGAGAAAATAGAGAACCAAGCACCTTCCTTTCAGGAAAGGCATAACAAGTGGGGTTCCGCAGGGATCTGTTTTGGCACCGGCTCTGTTCAATATCTTCATTAACGACTTAGATATTGGCATAGAAAGTACACTTATTAAGTTTGCAGATGATACCAAACTGGGAGGGATTGCAACTGCTTTGGAGGACAGGGTCATCATTCAAAATGATCTGGACAAATTGGAGAAATGGTCTGAGGTAAACAGGATGAAGTTTAATAAAGACAAATGCAAAGTGCTCCACTTAGGAAGAAAAAAATCAGTTTCACACATACAGAATGGGAAGAGACTGTCTAGGAAGGAGTACAGCAGAAAGGGATCTAGGGGTTATAGATCCACAAGCTAAATATGAGTCAACAGTGTGATGCTATTGCAAAAAAAGCAAACATGATTCTGGGATGTATTAACAGGTGTGTTGTGAGCAAGACACAAGAAATCATTCTTCCGCTCTACTCTGCTCTGGTTAGGCCTCAACTGGAGTAGTGTGTCCAGTTCTGGGCACCGCATTTCAAGAAAGATGTGGAGAGGGTCCAGAGAAGAGCAACATGAATGATTAAAGGTCTTGAGAACATGACCTATGAAGGAAGGCTGAAAGAATTGGGTTTGTTTAGTTTGAAAAAGAGAAGACTGAGAGGGGACTTGATAGCAGTTTTCAGGTATCTAAAAGGGTGTCATAAGGAGGAGGGAGAAAACTTGTTCACCTTAGTCTCTAAGGACAGAACAAGAAGAAATGGGCTTAAACTGCAGCAAGGGAGGTCTAGGTTGGACATTAGGAAAAAGTTCCTAACTGTCAGGGTGGTTAAACACTGGAATAAATTGCCTAGGGAGGTTGTAGAATCTCCATCTCTGGAGATATTTAAGAGTAGGTTAGATAAATGTCTATCAGGGATGGTCCAGACAGTATTTGGTCCTGCCATGTGGGCAGGGGACTGGACTCGATGACCTCTCGAGGTCCCTTCCAGTCCTAGAGTCTATGAATCTATGGGGAAAGTGGGAGTCTCAGGAATAGGATCCAATTCTTTTGTGAGGTCTCAGGAAAAGAGATGGGTGGGAGTGCGAAAAGAGTAAGGAATCCAGGTTAGAACAGAGTGGCTGGGGCAGACAGGGAGATGGTCTTCGACTGTAAGTGCCTGAGGCCATGTTTATAGAATACTTGGTACAACCCGGTTGGGACCGTCTGGTGATTGTGCAATACAAATAACAGCCAATTAACAAATAACAATCTGTGACAGAGCCAGGAACAGAACACAGGTTTCCTGCCTACCAAACTCATGTTTCAGCCAGAAGACCATCCGTCTTTTTTTTTTTAATCTAAAAAGATTTAGAATTAAAACAAAGTGAGGAGTTTGGCATTTATTTTTCCTTTTCTGGCTCCAGGAGAGAAAGCAGACAGGCTAGAGGAAGAGAGGAGAAGCTCAGGGGAGCAAGGACTTCTATTCACTACGTAATGCTGCAAGGGACAGAATTAGAGTAGCATGAGGAAAAAGCAATAGACTCATGAGAATGAACCTGCCCACACCACCCAAGGAAGCCACAACCTTGATGTCCACATTTACTAGTTACATCATCATGATATTTCAGTACAGACAGCGACATGTTCCATCAGCTTTTTCTTCCCAAAAGCTTGCCCTGGATCCAGAAAGTGTGGTTCGTAGGAGTCAAATGACAATCACAACAACAACTTGGCAGTTGGCTCTAGCGCACAAAACACAAAGCACTCGGGTCCCCACTTAAAACCTAAAATCAAGACTTGAAAGTTGTCTAGGTAACAAAATTCTGAAGCACGTTTCTCCTTGAGAGATGAAGAGCTGGCTCAAGAGCTAAAGATGCATTTGGCTCAATCTGAACTAGAGCTGATCGGACGACAACAATTCCATTTCACAGCAGCTTTCGAAATTTGTTTTAGTCCAGCCTTACCAGGCTTCCTGGGCATTTCTGATAAAACAGAGTTGAGTTAAAATGTCCATTTTGGGAAGAGGTGTCAAAACGTGTGCCAGAGAGAGAGTGTGGGTGGGTGGCGAGGGCACTTGCCTTGGCAATGAGAGGCCCATGTTCAAATCTCTGCTCTGCCTGATTTACAGCATCCCATCCCAGAACTTGAATCTGGATCTCCCACATACCAGGCTGTAGAGTATGAGTCACTCTCTCTTTCTTCCCCACCCCGGACCCAGGCAAAAAAAACTTCATTTAAACTAAATAGCATATCTCAATTAAAATTAATTTAGTTGAAAACATTCTGAAATTTGATCTTAACATTCATCTTCTTTCCCCACTCGCTGTGGTCCCATTGCTTAGGCTTTGTCTACACTACCAGTGCTATAACAGCTCAGCTCCAGCTACGCAGCTGTAGTGTAGACGCTACAGTGATGGAAGGGGTTTTTCTGTCAAGAGGTGGTCGCTAGGTTTGTAGAAGAATTCTTCCATTGACCTACTGGTGTCTATACCAGGGCTTAAGTCAGCTGAACTCTCTTTCTCTCTCTCTAAGAGGGTGTGAATTAAATTGCAAGAAACTGATACCATTAATATTTCACAATAAATAGACATTTATCTATTTAAAATGCTAATTTCTTCAAAAGAAAAAAAAAGTCAAGTCACACACAGCCACTTCTCTTAAAAATTAATACATCTTTTAGTTTAAAGCAAAGACATAGCTGGAAGTTTTCTCCTGTGAGTAGGACAGTAAGAAAAGCCCACCATCTATGTTTAAGTGTCCAGTGGGAAGATCTGCAATACCCAATGCCCACGTTATTTTTTATGAACCAAAACCTAGGAGTTTATTATCCTTGAATATAGGAAACAGTGCAGTACATTTCACTCTTTAGAGACTCACTGATGCCTCTTGGAAAAGCTTTAAAGAGAAGTTTTCATGCCTGTACAGTGTATCATATATTCTCATAGGTCATTATTTTTCTTGCCCTGTGTTTTACTATTAGGGCCGTTTGCATAGAAGAAGCCACTTTGATCTCTAGGATTTTATTAACTCTTGCACCCATAAAACCTCTCTGTGACACTAGACTTCTCTCTGCAATGTAGTAAATGGCTAGGAAAGGGATCGGGTCTTTAGGTGACAAATAAGCAGCCAGAGTAGATAATCTTCCTAATAAAAGGCTTTATCACCCCCTGCCCTGGAAAAACTTGCAAAAGGAGAATCTTTCCTGGAAAACTCCTACACAGTTCAATGCTCATGTGGAAGACATGTGGTATGGGCCTTTACCTGGAGGGATGTCCCAAGATCTCCTGTGGATCTCAAGGCAGTAGTGAATGTGAATGATACATTCAGTCATTGTAGCCAGGAAACAAATGCTCAGTTAGGACCACAGACGCTGATTTTCTTTCCAGTTCTGGCTACAAGGCCCCTTTAAAGCCAATAGCCCATTCTACCAGTTCTGCCCTATTCTATAATTGGAATAAGAGGATATGAGGAAAACTAAACTGATCCAGGAAAAACAATGGTAGAAAGGCTACGTTTAACCTGGGTGCCCACTGAGAATTTAACCTCTTCAACAGCCAAGACTGTTTGTAACCAGCCTCCATGTTCCAGGAGTGTGAAGATTTTAAGCCAACTGAAATCCCAGTTCCTGTATTCACTATGGGATATACTAAACAAAATGCAATATACTGCTGTAAGGAAATCAGTGTGGGAGCCTGACATATGAGATATATATGGCACTCAGCAAAAAGCAAACAAGATGCTATAGGCTGCATTTCACTGGCTTTTTAAACATGGCTGGTCAGACAGACGGATTTCAGCAGTCCTCCTGCAGTACCTTACCATTCCAACTAGAGCCTCCCAGGATGAACAGAATAAAGGAGTGAGGCTTTCTTGGAATTGTAAACGGGAAGAAAGGAAGAAAGAGACCTCTGGCTGATGCAATACTGGGAAGTCATGTGAGCGTGACAAGAAATGTACATAGTATTCCAATTGTAGTCTCTCAATTCCAGTCCAGTGATAATAGAGAGGAATTTCCTTTTTATTGCTACTGTAGAGGAATTAACCTTTTTAAGAATCTTGATTCTGGCAGGACTGCACTAATCTACAGAATTTTTTTTGTAAAAGTACCATTTCTTCTTTTTCTAATCACACAAATGTTGTTGGAAATGTTTAAACTAATCCATATGGGTGACAGGCACCTGCCTCTCACAAGATATTCATTGAAATAGGAGATTTTAAGCAAACATAGAAAATTCATCCAAAATACAATTTACATTTGTAACCATTACAGCTGGTTGAAATTTTTTGAATTTTGAAATTCCAAAAATTAAAAACCAAAACCAAAAACCCCACACAACCTAGGGAAGAAAATTCACAAAATGTTCACTAGTCTCCCCACCTTCCACACTCTTCTGTCCGAACCAGCTATAATAATTCTGTGTATTCCCACCAGAAACTGGATTCTAAGGTTACACTCATCCAGTTAGGAAGCTGGAACAATACGTCGTGGCTTGTGTCCATGAAACCAGCCAACACATTTTGAATTCTGAACACAACAAAATGTTCACACACAAACTTAGTTTACTGGAATTATTTAGCCAATAATTTTTAACAGCAAATACATTTGGGAAACAAAAAACCCAAAACAACCACCTGCAGGCATGTCAAATAACTTATAAACAGAAAGAAGGTAAATCCATTAAATATATTTGCTATGAATTATTTAGCTCTATAGAAAACAAAGTTGATTTACCTTTATATCCATCTGTGGATGTCAAAAGATTCACTGAGGGCATCTCGCTTGTGACTTGATGAAGTAACAAAAACTGTTTCTACATTTTACAGTTATACCACTGGGATTTCCTGGTAAAGAGACATTAAGGATGATGTTACAATGTAACTAGAGAGCGATGATAGTATAATATTGCAATTCCAAGATAAAAATGCATTTGATACAAGGGGGAAAACACACCCAAAAAACCCACAAAAACATAAAACACAGCAGGCAATATTTGCAAACCACGGTACCCAAACGTATGTACTTATGCACACTGGTAGTTGTGTATGTAAATTACCATTGGCACAAACACTTATGTGCATAAATGTACACATTTTTCCCATTATACTAAGACACCATTAGGTTGAACTTGTTCTCATTCAGGTCAATGGCACAACTCCTTTTGACTTAAATGGCAGCATTGCACCTGAAAATGCGCACCTCCAATTTACAAAGATGCCTCTAAAAGTGCAAGCATAAATTGTTTGTACCTAACTCTGGGTGCCTGGGAACATGGAGATTGTGATCTGCATTCCTACTCGCAACATGGGTAGATATATGGAGGTTGATCCTACAACCTTTACTCAACAGAGCTGCTGACGTGAGTAAGGGGTAGCAGAACTACTCAAGTGCTGTTTGTATTAATAAATCTGACATATACCCCCAAATCTCAAAGAAAATTGTGCCTATAATTTTTAGAGGCTGAGTTGAGGCTCCTTTGGAAAGGTGGGCCCCCAACATGTTTCAGAGGACACAATGTTCTCCATATAGCGAAAGAGTAGAGATGCTGCTCCTTTAAAGGGTTTGACAGCCTCATACTTTGTCAGCCAAACTGAGGACCAAAAAAAAGGTAAAATCTATTTATTTATTTGCTAATCACAGCCACCCCCAACACAGTCTCCACACACCCATACCTACACCTCTTATAGACTCCACACACCAATAGACCAGCAGTCACTGTGTTTCATTTTTTTCTTCTCTTCAGCTGAAGTTGTTTGTTTTATATCAACCAATGTGATTTTGTTGGTGGCTGAAACCCCTGCAGGGACTAGAGATCAATTTAAAAAAATCTGTTTTCCATGGTTACTCAAATTATAAAAAGATTAGTTTGAGTCTGTAGACAATAGAATCATACTATCTATTACCATTGCTCCCTGGGAGCAATAATTCTGGGTGGTCTTTAGCGCTACGATTCATGCCCTCTCCGATAGACTTTCCTTGACAGTGTCATCATACTAACTAGGAGCGTAACCAGGCCAAGCCTTCTTGACCTCAGAGATAAATAGAATCTCCTTCAACAAAATCTATTACTTTTTAGATTATGCTGGACTTGCATTTGGTTCATTCTGCTTTTTTGGGGTGGGGGAAAGGGGCTTGAGATATCCAATAAATATTTATCCAGCTGCAGTAGCCTCATTCTTAAAGTATAACTGTCAACACCTCTATTCTCTTAGGATAATCCCAATAACTCCTCCTGATGATTGTTGTTCTGTTTTAATTTTACATTGCTAACCAAATGGCTACAGTACTTTAAGCAAGCAGAGGAATACTAGCAAATCCAGTGCTGGCTGTGGTGGGGGGAAAAAATCATAATAAAAAACATGGGCTCCCAGAACAATCTGTTCAATGCTAATTTTAAACCTTAAAAATGGTGCCAGTCTGACATCAGAGTGGAGATATTTTTTCACATTTTTCTGATAATCAGGCACAGCAGTGATTGTCATGTTCCACTCAGCTCATGTCCCTTTGGGTATTGACCATGGGAACACTCACCTTATCTGTTTCTTTAATTACAGAGACAGAATTGCAATTGATAAATTTATTTCTCCATCTTTTTTTCCTACCAGAGTTGCTAAAATATATTTCATCCCCTTCTAATTTGTTCACAAATTTTTTTCCTTCTAGTTATATCACCCATCAGCAGATGATCAATAAGCCTTTCTAGGAATGATATCCTATCCTATCTCTTAGAACTGGAAGGGACCTTGAAAGGTCATCGAATCCAGCCCCCTGCCTTCACCAGCAGGACCACGTACTGATTTTGCCCCAGATCCCTAAGTGGCCCCCTCAAGGATTGAGCTCAGCACTGTGGGTTTAGCAGGCCAATGCTCAAACCACTGAGCTATCCCTCCGCCCCCATATCTACACTAATCTCTGATCAGGAGTAAGTGCTAGGTGAATTTTGCAGCTTCCTTGCCTTTCTTTTTTCTTTACGTGAGAATGTGGTGCATCATCCTCTAGGGCTCTCAGTCTTAAATTATATCATCTTGCATTTGTGTAAGGTTCACAAAGGCTCTGATTCTGCAAACACTGACACACATGCTTAACTTTACTACCAGAAGTAGTCCCATTGAAACGAATGAGTCTAGTCATAGTAATAAAGTTAAGCGTGCGTGTAAGCATTTGAAGGATTGGGCTCAAGGTATCTCTGTGTTCACAATTTCAAAAATTACTGAAATGAGACTACAAAAAAAATCAAGACATGTCTGAAGATTGTCTGTACTGTACCTTACTGAGTATACAGTTGTATAAGAAAGTCTAGTTTGTATATATTCAATTGGCAAACTATATAGAAAGAGGGAACATATTTTAAGCACAGGGAGACAGTTCAGGCTAAGCTTTCAGCCTTACCTCTGCTCTTCCTGACTAAGGTTTTATTTCTCAATTGTGACATAGCACTAACCCTAGTTTTTAAATACACAAGTATTATACACACACACACACACACTCGATTCAGCTTGCCAGCCTTCAAAATTTCCATTTAAATAAATGCAGTGTACAAACATCATAGTTTTTCAGTTTCATTCTACATTTAATATGCTTTTGGAATGAAGGAGTTTGTTCTGTATAAGTGTCAGGTTATATTTAGTATCTGAAAAATGCATAGGCTGGTGCAGTTTTTGTATTAGAGGCAGTTCCCTCTTCTCCACATCTCTTTCTGTTCTCCTTTGGCCCAAGCCTTTCCCCTTTGCCTGTATCCTATGTAGGATAGGACACCTGGGTACATCTGGCAATGACATTCCAGTGAAGCTAGGGCAGAATAGGGAAGGTCAGAGCCTGACAGACCCTTTCTGATATCATCTTGCTTTCCCATTTTCTGAATTTTGCACTAGTATAATTTTTATCCTATTTGTAGCCCATACTGTTTCACATGTGCCACAGAAAAATTGCACATAGTGAAAAGAAATCTCAGAATGCTTACTTGTAGAGTTTCATCACAATTGTTCCATCCTGGAGAAGGTGGGGAACCAGGCTTTGTTCTTGTGGACCTGACTGTGGGATCGGTCCCCTAAACCTACCTATATCCCAAGATCTACAGAGGCCATATGCCTCCATGTAGCTTTTCACTGCTCAGGAGAGTTTGCTTTCTGCAGGAATCCTGCTCCCCGGAGCTGCTCCACTGGCAGCTACCCCTGACTGGACTGTAAGGTTGGGACAGATGCTCTGTGTGATGGCCTAGTGTCCATACCATGTAAAATGGCCTAGGTCCACATTATCTTGTGCTGAGACACCCTGCAGGGAGGACTGTCTCAGGGGACAATTCTGCACAGAGCTGCTGTCAGCATAGCCTCACCCCCTTCCCACTCTCAAGCATGATCACAACAGAGCAGCTCTTGAAGGTCACCCCCAAGGTCAAGGGGAAAAGGGATGATATTACAGTCATGGTTCTTCCATGTCTACATCTTCCAGAGATGACTATGCCACTATCCATTCACTCAGCAGAAAAGGATGGATCCACCCTGTGGCTTAAGCTTTATTTGCCTTTTCTTTTCCTTATTTTTCTTAACGCCAACTCTTCTCCCTGCTTGTATTGGCACTAAAAACTATACTTGTGACTGTAGCTAATGGCTTGTGTCCTCCTATATCTAAAGAGCCTGTTGATTGGCATAATATCCCTGCCAATATTTGCCATTATATGTTGAGCAAATTTGCTTTTAAACACATCATCCTAGTCATATTTATAAATCCTGATGAATGCAGAGTCCTGAGCAGTGAGCCTTGCAACCCTAGCTTTTGTTGTGTTTTGTATTACGCAGCTTTATTAGAAGGCAAAAAGGAAATGCACCGAGCCCTGAGAGGCATATTATGTGCATCTTAATTTTGCAGATATGCTTTTTGCAAATATTGGATGCCCTCTTTATAGCGCTGTCTCCCACAGGTCTACTCCAGCGGTAATATCTTCAAAGAATTCCATCATGCTGGTGAGCCACGACCTTCATTTCCTGACACGATGCAGAACATCCTTATTCAAGCTGGGCTTTTCTAAGTAGTTTCACATTTGATCTCTGAAAACTGGCTTCTACTACCTTCCCACAGCAGATATCAAGCTAAGTGGGCTGGAGTGTATTGGTGTGTCCCTGGGTGCTGTTGTAACAATGGCATTATGTCAACCACTTCAGAGGAACTCACCTAAAGACTATGAATTAAAAATATTTGCTGAAACTTCTCCAATTTCTACCCTCACTTACATCCAAGAGTGGGGAAATATGTTTTCTGGATCTTTATTTCAGTCTATCAGCTTCTTCTTCTTCTTCTAATACCAATTTCAGCTGTCACCTAAATACCACATAATCCCTCATTCATTCTTTATTTGTATAAACCTGATTCCTATTTAGGCAAATATTCACCTATAAAGACAAAGCTACATCTCTATTGCTAACCTCTATTAGATAACATGTCTCAGAGTTTCCCAAAGTATTTCTTAAGAAGGCAATTGTTTCTCTCTAACATTTGTTTACTGCATTTACCAATGGAGCTTGTCAAAATTCAGAACTTCCACTTCATGGGAAATTTTTGACATTTGTTTTCACTCTTAACTAGTATCAAAACAAATACTTCTTAATTTTCCTATGAAATGGACATGTGAAAAAATTTCATTTTGAAGTATAAATATCTTTTATTTGTATAATACTTTTACATTACTTCATGACATGTCAACAGCAGTAGTGCATAACATATTACCTGTCATGTTAAATCCTGACATCATACAATAATGGGAAGAAACTATTTTATTTATTAATAAAACATAAAGAGCAGTTGCTTAGTACAGATTGAAACATCTTATTATTTTGTATCTTTGTATCAAACTGTCAAACACCACAGACACTTTGATCTAACAAATAAGATAAGATGTTTCAAATCTGTACTAGGTAGCAGCTGCCCTTAATGTTTTCTTTAAATAAAACAGAATATTCCCACTATTGTGTTCTATCATATAATGCACAACTGCTAGTGAAAGGTAAAAAATAATACAAATATAAAAATAAAAAAACTAATTTCTAAAGGAAGATTTCCTTTTTTAAAACCTGAAAATTTTCTAAACAAAATGTTTCTGTTTCAGATACTTTGCTTTCATGGGGAATTTCATCAAAATGGACACAATTTTGCACACACAAAAAGTCCGTTTAGTTGAATTCGTATTTTCTGATGGAAAATGTTTCAACAAAGATTTTCCACACACCTCTATTTGTCACCTATATCATGAGCTAAGTAGTTTGCTTTTTGATGCTCATGTTTGATTTGTATTATGTCTCCAGTTTTTCTTTGGTTTTAATCTTTCCACTGTGTATATCCTTTGTATGTTTTTAATTAGGTATAAAAATCATCAAACAGGAAAGCAATTTACTTGATCTCCCCCCAACCCCGCCCCCGGCTTACTGTATTTTTAAAAACAGCTATTTTGGGGTTATACCACATTTCTTCATTCTATACCAGGGTGTTCAGCTCTATACCAAGAAATGGCATAAAAGGTAACAAGAGGCAACAAGTCTCAGAGCAATCTGAATCCATGCCAAGCAACAGAGAGACAGGCTGTATTTATGGAATTCAGTAGAAGTCAGAATGTGGCAGCAAATGTGATGTTTATTTATTGCAGAAAGCTATAAATAGTTTTAGTTAACTTTTTAAGTGCAGTGTCAAATTAGCCTCAAGTCTGAACTCTCTTAACATGTGGGACATGTCCTCTGGATTTTAAATATCTTTAAACAAGTGTGAAAAAAAGGAAAAAAGGCAAGAGCCATGCTTTATATGGGATCAGCCCCCGCCCACTTTACTGCAGAAAATTAAACAGAGGGAACAGAAGGATAAAAAGCATTATAAGGTAAATTTAAGCCCCAAAATGTAGGTTTTGTAACAATAAGTATTTACAAAATCAAGTATCAATAGTAATACTCCCAGGAAATTAAAATTAATTTAGTATTTGCCATGCATCTACATGGTGATGTCCCCTCTGCTTAATCAAACTGCTGCCCTACGTAATATAGCTTTGGCACCCTACCTTCCCTTACCATTATTTTCTATTAGAGTATGTGTCTCCCAGATCTCTTTTCAATCTGACTTTCTATTCCTCCCCAATACCCATTGTCCCAACTTTCTACACGTTTCCTGCTTTACATGCAACACATGTCCTTCAAGAATGTGAGAAGGTCAAATACCAGGCATCTTGGCACAAGCAAATACATTACACCAATTCACATAGAAAAACATTTCCCCTTTCTTAAAAAAGTAGAGCTCCACCAAGTATTCATACAAAGGGATGAAGTAATGTTTATGCTCACTCCTTCTGAAGCATGTCTGTTCCTTTAATGATTACCTGCCACGGCTGAAGATCACCCTCTACTTTGATTTGTCTATCATTATCTATAATTATTGTATATATTATGGTAGTTCTTTGAGGCCCCAATTGAGATTGAGAACCCATAGTGCTAGGTGCTGTACATACACATAAGAAGAGACAGTCCTTGCCCCAACCTACAGTGTAAACAGACAAGACAGACAAAGGGTGAGAGGTTAAACAGAGGCAGGAGAGGTGAAGTGACTCACCCAATATCACAAGGCAGGTGCATGGCAGAACTGTCAGCAGATTCCAGACTCCTCCATCCAATATCTTATCCAGTGGGAAGTGTTGCCTCCCCAGTTGATGACTGCTGGAGCCCCCCAGGCCCCCAAATCCTGCTCACTGGCACACCAGGCTTTGGGAATGAAGTGCAATGTGTACAATCCCTATTTGAGCTTAGTCTTCAAGATGGATATTCTACAAGAAAAAAAGAAAAAAAAAAAGGATCTGTGGATGTGGAGAGCTTCACACTAGAAATGGATGTGCTTCCACAGGAGAAGACAATGAAACAGTTGCACTGTGTTTAGGTTTGAAACCTTTCTCTGCAAAGGGTTCACAAATATTTCTTCTTGTGGAGTCAGAAAAAGAAGCTGCTACACAAGGAGCAACATAACAAGGCCACTGAGAAGAAAGAAACTTGACTGAAATTGTGCTTCTGAACATCCCAGCAATCTGACATGAACTAAACCATCTATAAAGAACAGATTGAATTTTAAAAATTAATAGGGCTGTCAAGTAATTAAAAAAATTAATCACAATTAATCATGCTGTTAAATAATAGAATACCATTTATTTAAATATTTTTGAAAGTTTCCTACATTTTCAAATATATTTCAATTTCAGCAATAATACAAAGTGTACAGTGCTCACTTCACATTTATTTTTTATTACAAATATTTGCACTGGAAAAAACAAGAGAAATCATATTTTTCAATTCACCTAATACAAGTACTGTAGTGCAATCTCTTTATCATGAAAGTTGAACTTATAAATGTAGAATTATGTACAAAAAATAACTGCATTCCCTCTTGATCCACGGTCAACTAAAAAGAATACCTCATCCCCACAGTTCGAGTCTTTCCTCACTAACCCCAGAGTTATCAACATCAGGGACTTACCTAAAAGATGTGGTTGCTTGTTCTTTATTAATGTCTTTCTCAGAGCTACACGGCAGCAAATTACCTCTAAATAACTCTTCTGCATTGTAAAGTCACTGGGAACATACTGTTTAACAAGTACTTACATTCAGCAAACAGAGACAGATTAATCTTGCTCTCCCTTCACTAGCAATGTGGTGGCACAACAGTGGAACCATCAATGTAACTCAAAAGATTCGTCTATTATGTAAATCAGATGAAGGGATTATCACCCACATTGAAGAAAATGGAACCTCATGTACTTAGAGTTCAGCACATGCTTACATACATTGCTGAATCAGGACCATAACTGCCATTATGCTCAAACCTTAGTTAATAGGAGTTTGGGCCTGACCCCTATTCAGGTAATTGACACAAATGGGAATTGTGTACAGATAGGAACAAAGTAAACTGCCTTTAAATTGTATTTTAGTATATGGAGTATTTAATCTATTGCTTTCCCTAAAGGGGTTACAGGTCAGGAGTATACTTGATATTATCAGCCTGGTTTTCAAGAAGTCGGACACTTAGTTGCATGTTTAAAAAAAAAATGCAACCAAGCTTAGCTGCATAATGGCCATATGCAAGTACATATGCCCCATTAGCACATGAAAGTTCCAATAAATATTTGATCAAAATTAGGAATGCAATTGTGCACCTGACTTCTTGAAAATCAGGACCATAATCTCAAGAATATTCCTTGACAGCTGCTAGAAGAAAAGTAGTATAGGGGGAATGGGCCAGATTATTTTCTGTGCCAGACCCACTCAGCACAGATGGGTGGGTAGGGTCCTCAGAAAGCTAGCTACGGCTCCCTGATTCTTAAGCTGCCCCACCCCCAGTGTATATTAGAGTAGCGCCCAGGATGCACGAACTTATGTCAGCTGTCAATTGCCATAGCAGAGCTCACGTGATGCAAAAGGGCCTGTAAAGGGGCCTGTACAGGGAAAGAGAATCTGACTCAATATTTTCAGCTGCCCTTTGGAGCAAACTCAAACTTTAAATGTTTATAGTGTTCTCGTTTGCTCATATTAAATGAGGTTTTTCTGTATAGATTGTGTATAGGCTTTGTTCTAGCTGATATTTCTTTGACATTGTATATTTTTGTGTTTATGACAAAAAAATGTAAAAGGTTATAAAATGTCAGAGACTGTAGACCTTGGATTTATTGTGTGTATTTTAAATGTTTTTTGCCTGTAAGCCTGGTGATAGGGTCATATCTATGGAAACTGAATAAATAATTAAGTAAATATTAGTGATACGAAAGACTTTATATAGCGATGTAACAAATCTCTCTTTTTCACATGCAGGCAGATGGCTGCTGCTTTACTTGAGATTATCCTCTTGCAAAACACTTTTCATACCACTGCTGGCTGCTCTAAAGACTGCATTACTGAATTGAAAACCAAAATATCTACAATAAAGTTAAAAAGCCGTGTATTTAAAATATATTGTATGATATCATGTGGCATAACCATGATGGTCAGTTAATAATAAGCAGTCAAAAACCTCTCTTTAGTGATACTAAGCCAGCCCTGAGGACAACTAGGGAGTGTTAGATACTATAGTCTCTAGGCTTTGCAATTACATTTATTTGTGAGTGACATACAGGAATGGAAGAAATGGTAAGAAAGGGCATGTCTGCTTTTTTGCTATTAAAATGGCCACTTAGATTTGTATTTTCTTGCCCAATCAGGGTGAGTTTTTTGGCTCAGGTTTACTCTCCCCAAACAGCTCACGTTGGCCTAGGTCAAGCTTACATTGTTTAACTGTAATGCTTTATGTTGTGTCACTGTAGTGCAGTGTAAGTGCCTGTGTACACATTCTTTTGTTGAAAGGTATCACACAGATGACCCAAGAACATGCCAGGCTTGTAAGTACAAAACATAGCAATTTCTAATCACTAAGGGCCAAATTCTGACCTCAGGCACAATTTGGAATTCCCTCTGACTTCAACCTTTGGCACGCGGCTCGCCAGGGCCAGTTTATTTACCTGCTGACGCGGCAGGTTCGGCCGATCGTGGCCCCC
>NC_048310.1:19730601-19760771 GCF_013100865.1 Trachemys scripta elegans
GGGTGGCAAGATGGACTAGGTCAGGGGTCGGCAACGTTTGGCACGCGGCTCGCCAGGGTAAGCACCCTAGCGGGCCGGGCCAGTTTATTTACCTGCTGACGCGGCAGGTTCGGCTGATCGCGGCCCCCACTGGCTGCGGTTCGCCGTCCCAGGCCAATGGGGGTGGCGGGAAGCTGCGGCCAGCATATCCCTCGCCCGCGCCGCTTCCCGCCGCCCCCATTGGCCCGGGACAGCGAACCGCGACCAGTGGGGGCCACGATCGGCCGAACCTGCTGCGTCAGCAGGTAAATAAACTGGCCCGGCCCGCCAGGGTGCTTACCCTGGCGAGCCGTGTGCCAAACGTTGCCAACCCTTGCATTACAGGCATTTGTAACCCCTGTTCCAGCAATACTGTAACACTGTAAGCACCAGCATAGACAAGTCTGAGCCTTTAAACCTAACAGAGATCTCAAAATGTAATTGTGAGCTGGAAATCATCAGGTGGATGTGTTTCTTGTGCAGTCCCTCATGGATTAGTTTTTGGCCCCATGCTATTTAACGTTTTTATCACTGACATGCAAAAAAACCCCATAAAATCATGACTGATAAAGTTTGCAGATGATTCAACAATTGGGGGAAGTGATAAATAATGAAGAGGACAGGTAATCGATACAGCACAACCTGGATCACTCAGTGAGCAAACAAGCGTGCGAACAATGTGTGTTCTAACATGGACAAATGTAGTCATATATTTAGAAACAAAGAATGTTGGCCATACTTACAGGATGGGGGACCTGGAAAGCAATGACTCTAGAAAAAGACTTTTGGAATCAGGTTGGACAATCAGCTTAATATGAGCTCCCAGTGACATGCTGGCCCAAAAGGGCCACTGCAATCCTTGGGTATAAACAGGGAAATATCGAGTAGGAGTAGAGTGATTATATTACCTCTATATTTGACACTAGTGTGACCACGACTGCAATCGTGTGTCCAGTTCTGGTGTCCACAATTCATAAAGGATGTTGACAAATCAGAGAAGAGCCATGAGAACAATTAAAGGATTGGAAAAACATCCCTTACAGTGAAAGACTCAAGAAGCTAAATCTGTTTAGTTTAGCAAAGACTAAGTTATAGACTGATCAAGTCACGCTTAAAACACCTACATGGGGAACAGAAATTTGATAATAGAAGGATCTTCAATCAAGTTGACAAAGATATAACAAAAACCAATGGCTGGAAGCCAAAGCTAGACAAATTTAGACTACAAACATTCTTAAGTGAGGGGAATTATCTCTCGGAACAATTAATCCGGGGTTGTGGCGGAGACTTTATAATTAGAAATTTTTAAATCAAAACTGGATGTTTTTCTAAAATATATGCTCTAGTTCAAACATGAATTAGCTCAGGGAAGTCCTATAAGAGGCCTAGGTTATGCAGAAGATCAGACTAGATGATCATGATGGTACCTTCTGGCTTTATAATTTATGAAAACCTACTCAGAGCACAATTTTCATGACATGGTGGTAAACACCTTAGCCTCTACAAACACTTAGCATCAGGGTAGCCACAGCTGGAAGAAGGACCCATTTTTTCCTAGTGTAGTCACATGGTTAACTGAGACAGTAGCAATAACGGAGGGGGCTCCCCTGCTGTAATCCTGGGGTACAATCTCACCAGTTCATTCTCAGAAGTGGACAGAAGGGGCAAAGAAGTGAATAGCTCTTACCTCCTTCGTCATTTATCATAAAATAACCATCGGCTACTGACCAGCAATGCAACATGACCAGTGAAAGGGAAGTCACATTTCCACTTCCATCTGTCTAGAAAGGTACCCAGAATAATGGCAAGAACATTCAGACCTGCTGCAGTTTAGTAAATAAACCAGCTGCCATTATGACTCTCAGTCCTATACAAGGAATCAAGATAGACACCCTCCTGGGGCCAGACGTTACCCTTTTAGTTATTCCATCCCAGCTCTTCCATCATGCTGGATATTTCTATAATTGCTTCCTTCTAGCACCATCTAATCCTTTCTTAAACATCTTTCCTGTTGGTGCCTGGTCTACCTGTGCTGGTTCTTCCTCCAGTCATTCTAACTTTTAAAAAATGTTTCCTTATGCCTCAGCTAATCCCCTCCCACCTCCTGTGTTTATCTTTACTCCTTGTTTTAACGTTATCACACAGTGAGAATAGGCAGCTTCTTTAACAGATATTATTTCTTTGGAAGTTTGTATTCAGTGCTGTCATTGCCCTCAAAACCACCCCACCTTGACTACTTTTTTCTGAGCTCTCTCATTTACTCTTATTACAGCAATAGACAGATGTGGTCTAGTGCCCCGGGAACATGACTCGGAACCAGGAATTCATGAGTTCTAATCTTGGCTGATGCTAACTCCCATGTCATTTGACCTCTGCCTCAGGTTTCCTCACCTTGTCAGGTCAGGATAATGCAGAGCTACCTACCTCATCGCAGTGAGCAGGATCAGCTAATGCTACTAAAGCTCCTGAAGAGGATATGTGCTGCGTAATGAGGCTATTAACCAAGAACTTGATTCTAATAAAAATGAGTTCCCTTAGCAGAGCTGTGAGAAATACAAAGAAGTCTTGTTTTGACTAGTTAATTGAGCAAACATTCCACCCTACCCAGAAATATGCTAGCTATGCTTTTTCAGAATTTTTTTTTTTTAAAAGTGTATGTATCACCTTTTAGCACATTCATGTCTCCGCCAGTCTGAGGAGGCAATGTCTGCTGCTGAACCCTGGGGCTCACATGCTTCTCCCCAATTCCTGCCCGTTTGGATTTTTCTAAAGACATGCATTCACAGCACATTTCATAAAACGTGGAAGGGATGAGTTTTGAATTTTCTGCTATTTTTGTTGTTCTATTCCCTCCCTGCCAACTTTTTTAACGCCTCTGGTTGTTTTCTGCAACATCACTACTGCAACCTCTGAGCTGTGGCCCCTCTCTCATCTCCAGTCTCTCCAGAAACGCTGCCTCAGAGCTGCTTTTCAGCACCGTCAGGACGGTGGGGGGGGTGAACTGGGGAAAAAATACTATCCTAACATAATAAATCAATATATGAATTATGAAAAAACAGGAACCCCTAAATGCTCTGCTCCTCCTTAAACCCAGAGTTCCAGTCATACTTCACCTTATAAATGACATTGAGCACTAGCACTACATCCTTTCAATATTGCACACAGAAATGGATACATGAGGGACAGAAGACTCTCAGCCCTGATAAAGTGATTTCCCTTGAAGTCAGAGATAACCAGCATTCTTTAAGAACAGAAAGTCATGCTAAGTCATATGTAAACAGGAAGGCATGTGGGAATAAATGTTTCCTGTATTTCAGGGTGTACAGTACTTCAGATTCTAGTTATGCAAAGATTGCACTCCAGCTTGGACATTCATTCTTTTGTAAAATGTGAAGGTAAATTAACATTTACATGTCTTTTTTTTTTTTTTAAAGCATGACATTTAGTCTCCATTCTTTTCAAATACCATTTGAGAAAAGTTTCTAACTATTTTATTGAGAACAGGAAAAAAACAACCCATGATATGTGCTGACATAGATTAATGCCAGGATCTTCCAAAGCAGAAGCCCACAGCTGGAGTCCTAAATAAATGGTCTGATTTTCAAGTGTACTGAACATCCAGCACCTCCCAAAGAAGCCAGTGGGTGCTCAGCACTTTTGAAAAAAATCAGACCACTTAATTAGAATTCTAAACTTGGATTTGGAAGCCTAACTTTGAACTCCTATTTTTAAGAGTCTTGGCCTCACTATGCAGATTAAATAGTCCATGCCCAAAGAACAATACACTTCCAGTGTAAATTACTTATCTTAGATTCAGGGGAAGAAAATCATAAAGGGAAGTCTCCACATTAGAACAGTGTATGTGCATCTCTCTTATAAGATGGTGCTTGTATCTGCTTCAGAAGGCTGGCAGCTGTCACTGCAGAAGGCCGACTCCTTCAGAATGTAGGGGAGCGCATCCCCAGGTGTTCATGCATCACTACTTCAGGACAGCTCCTGACTGCCCAACCTGCACCTGGGAACTCAGGATTTGGCTCTTTTCTTTTTACGTTTGCATCCCCAAAACCCTTCTGTGGCCTTCCCAAAAGAATCACTTCCCTTCTTTCAATGTCAAGTAGAAGGAAAGCTGCATCCAGGCTAGAACAGAGAATCTTTGGGATTCCTTCCTTCCTCTAAGGCAGTGGTGGGCAATCTGCGGTCTGCACCCAGCCCATCAGGGTAATCCACTGGCGGACCGCCAGACAGTTTGTTTACATTGCATGGCTGCCCGCAGCTCCCAGTGGCTGTGATTCGCCATTCTCGGCCAATGGGAGCTGCAGGAAGCGGTGCGGGCTGCAGGGACGTGCAGGTCACCGCTTTCCACAGCTCCCATTGGCTGGTAATGGCCAACTGCGGCCACTGGGAGCTGCGGGCAGCCGTGCAATGTAAACAAACTGTCTGGCGGTCCGCCAGTGGATTACCCTGATGGGTTGGGTGCAGACCACAGGCCTCAGGTTGCCCACCACTGCTCTAAGGGCAGGAAATTATAGCCTCTCGCCAGGCTGTAAACAAGTTCCTTCTTGTCCCCAAAACAAAAAAAAGTGAAGCTTGTAAGCAAGCTGCTAGTTAAAAGACAGCCCTTTTGGAGCTCCTCCTTTTCTCCAAAGCAAGGCGTGGCGACAAGCTGCCAGAAAAGACAGCCTCTTGGGACTTTCGTAAGGCTAGACTGAAACAGAAAAACCTACAGTATCTGAGCAGCACTTGCTCCATAAGTAACACAACTGTCCCCAATCCAGTGCTTCCCCTCTTCCACCATCCCCTAGCGAACCATTTCCCTCCCAATGTAAAATGCTCCTATAGATCAGAATAGTGACCACAGCTCCTCCTTATCACTTCTGCAGTGTACTAGGGCCAGTGGATGTGCAAAAATGTGGATCTGGGGCCTCTTCCATCAGCCTGCCCTAGCATGACCGCCTTTACTAGCTTGCATGGCACCAGTGCAGGAACCTTTTCTTAAGCACATCTTAAGAGATGCAGAAGCACAGCAGCTAAGCCAGTGCAATCCCTTTCTCTTCATGCACTGCCTACCTGGAGCTGAACGGGTGCAGAGTGCTTTGCACCAGACCTTCACAGGAGGATGGATTTCACCCTCAGTGGATCCCATAGATAATCACGTCAATATTCAGAGAAATAACACATTTTGGTGGTGCGCAGGATTTACGCCTGCATTTCTAACCACAAGGAGATAGGGGTTATTCATTATGCTTTGCTTTTCACTGTGCCTGGCATTTCCTCCGACCAGGTGTCTCTCTTGGTAGCATTTACTTTGTAGTGCTCATTAAAGATACCAGATTCACCAGCTGGCAGTGGAGCTAGTAGGAAGGTTCCCAATTTCAATGTTTGTTACAAAAAAATATTAAATGCAAATCCTGAATTTTTACAAAAAGTTTGTTCAGAATGAAAAATTGACTTTTTCATAACAATTTTTCCAAGTAAATAGGAAATGTTTCAATTTTTCAACCAGCTCTACCCTGGAGATTGAAATGCTCTTTATTCACAGAACATGTGTAAATCTTCGCAGGACACTGTGTCTAAATATCAAAACCTATGCACAGGATAAAGAGATTTTAAAACACTGGGGGGGGGGGGGGAAATCCAAACTTCTAAAAGATATTTTTAATTATTTTCTAAAACTCTGAATAATTTTTAAATGCCTTAATAAGATAATAGTTTGCCTTTAGACTTAATTTAAGTTAGGATAGGACATTCATATTTTACCTTTTTGTCAAAAAATGATGTTAGAATGCCATACCTACAGCATTATTTTCTACAGATATATAAACATAGCATTTCAGGATTCAGATTAAATTAGCCACAGTCTGCAAATTACATTAAAGCCAATTAAAAGGAAAGTATAGGTTAAAATATATGGTCATGAATTAATTCTTTATTATTTCATAAAATATTTGCTTAAAGAAAAAGAAATTCAGGTGTACAATGAAAAAATGAATGGTTTTTAACACTAAAGTTGGGTTAAATGCAGCTCCATTTATTAGTAAGCAAAACAAAGCATAACATACATACTTTCTACTAGTTAAGTGATATGTTTCCTACCAACAAATACAGACCTCAGTTCTGCTCAGACGAACCCTTATGCATGCATGAAACTATGTGGAAGTCAAATGCACTCCAGACAGATGTAAAGGCCTATTCACGTGGATCCAATTGGAGGATCAGGACCATGAAGCATTATTGGTATGTGTGTGTTCTTACTGCTATGTCAGGTTTGGTAACTTACATACCATAACTTGGTAGTTGAGTCAGATTGTCAAAGGCAAAAATTACATGCATTTAGCACTCTTCTAAATACATATTTAGAAACAAACATGAGTTTACCTTCATCTCTATTGCAAAGCATTCATAGTGTTAGTACGGCAGCAGTGCTTAGAGACCACAGTCAGGATTGGGGCCCAGTTGTGTTTGGAGCGGTACAAAGACGAATCATAAGACTATGTCTTCTCCAAAGAGCTTGCAATCTATATTCACATTTAAAGGCAGAAAATACCTGAGCCAGAGAGAGAGACTGACAAGACTATGAGAGATGCAAGTGATCAGCATCTCTGGGGATGAGGTTCAAACTTGGGGGTGCGGTGGGGGGGAACAAACAAACAAAAACACAGAAAAAAGTATCACATTATCATCACAATACTCTAACTGCTGGTATTTTTGCTTTAAACTGTGTTTTTAGTTTGCATACATTTGTATTATTTACATTACATACACAGTTATATTATCTGACTTCCCTGTGGCTAACCTAGAGCAACACTGACTATACTGTCTAATGCTGGAATCCTCCCCTCTGCCTTTTACTAAATCCTCCTTATAACTGTTGTCCAGGCGACACCTACTGGAAGAATGGGCAACATCAATATCAGTTTCTCCAGTGGAATTCTTCTTTACCAATAGTTCTCAAAATATCAGCCTACGCCACCATAAAGTGAGTGCCTACTGGCTGTCCAGATTCCAGTTCCTTCCAGAACAAAAGTGTACCCCCCCCCAGTACATCTCCCTACACACACATAGACCTGAACAGAGTCCAGAACATTTGGAAATAAGATACTCACTCCTCTCTTTTTTCCTTTTTGTTTTAAGCCCAATCAAATACAATCAAGAATTGAAGTGCACCTAAAAGCACAATCTATGAAATAGGAGATTAGTGTGGAGGGCAATCCTGAACTACTGTAGTAGGGGATGGACTAGACCGGGGCTTCTCAACCTTTTTCTTTTTGAGCCCCCCCAGCATGCTATGAAAACTCTATGGCCCACCTGTGCCACAATTATTTTCTGCATATAAAAGCCAGGGCTGGAGTTAGGGGGTAGCAAGTAGGGCAATTGCCAGGGGCCCCATGCCACTGGGGCCCACGCAAAGCTAAGTTGCTCATACTTCTGCTTCAGCTCCAGGCAGGAGGGCTCAGGGTCCCAGGCTTCAGCCCTGCACAGCAGGGCTTAGGCTTTCTGCCCTGGGCCCCAGTGAATCTAACGCTGGTCCTGCTTGGTGGATCCCCTGAAACTTGCTCGCAGCCCCCCAGGAGGCCCTGAACCCCTGGTTGAGAATCACTGGACTAGATGACCCAGAAGACAACTTCCAGCTCTGTTGTGTGTGTGTGTGTGTGTGTGTGTTTGAATTGTTAAGTTCACCTCTGAGTATTTATACATAACAATGGCCCAAAATGAACACTACTGGTCCAGGTTCTCAGCTGGTACAAATCAGCAGAGTTGCATTGACCTCAGAGGAGTGGCACTAATATACCAATGGATCTGGCCTCTTGTGTACAAATACATGAATACTAGCCAACCCCAAGCAGGGCAAGGGATTTATCTTCCATTTTGCTACTTTCTCATGGGGTGACAATTTATCCTTGGCTAGGTGAAGACAGATGAAGATGATAAGCTGTGCAGCCATATTTATGTCTCACCCAAAATCTGCAGCTAAACCTGGTTGGGGATTTCCCACTGGCATAATTTTCTGATGGAAAATGCATTTTGCAAAATAGCAAATGTCAGTTTTCCATTAGAAAAAAAAATCATTTTGATTCCCCCCCCCCCCCCCCCCCGGCGTGGGATGGGGAGGGTAGGTGTTCAGTTCAGTCTCAACTGGAATATTCCATTTTGTTGAACTAACCTGAAATATTTCATTTTGAATCAATTCAACAAAATAAACCACATTTGCTGATCAGTGCATTGCCTTATGGGAGCTCTAGTTTTGATTCTATTCTCTCCTATGGGCTGGGCTCCAAGGAAGACCGTCTTCCCTAATACAATATGGAATATGGATTTCCTGCAGGCCAAGCTGCTTGGTGAATCATGGGAGTTTCATGTCTCTGGCCGCATCAGGGAAGATGTAGCCCAGCCAGGTACTCTAGCCCATAGGGGAAAGTGTTTTGGGTCAGTTCAACACACTGAAACAAAACATTTCAATCTGGGAACAATGAAATGATTTGTTTCAAATGAAAAATGTCAAAATGAAACATTGACATTTCAAAATAATTGTTGGCATTTCTATTCTGCAAAAATATTCAAATTTTTTCACTTTTTGTCCCAAATTGGGACAAAAATAAATGTTGAAATGTCAGAATTTCCCATTGGACAGAAATTCCAAATTTTGCTCAACTCTCTCTGCGCCTGTGGTGCTCTATCATCCAGTCTCATAAGCAAAGTAGTCACTATTTAGATGGGAAACCTCCAGAGAAGACAGACAGGTGGGTGCTGCAGAAAGCGGTGTTGGCATTTAGTAGGTAGCCTCTTCCTGCTGAATCACTGCCAAACCCTTAGCACCAGGGTGCTACAGTGCTGCCTTTCTGAGGTCCTAGCTGCTTATCGTCAGGAAAGATTCAATGGCACTTTTCTTAACCTACTGCTCCAAATTCCAGCTCAGATAATTACCTTCTTCCTTCCCAGATTCCCTTACAGTTTCAACTGGTTATAGTATTCTTCATGGCTTCCTGTCTTAAACTGTCCCATAGCATTGCAGTGCACTGTTAATCATGTGTCATATTAAATGGCCACTAGCTTTGTTAACACAGCGTTAAGGTTGCCCAGTGATAGCTCATGTTCTTCCAGAAAGCTGAGTTCAGGAAAACTCACTCTTCTGAAAACCAGGAAGTACAGAGTTAAGGTAAAGACCCACCCAACCTTAACACTGGCCCCCTTGCAGCAGGCAACAGCCGCTGGGAATTATCTGCATGCACTCAGTGTGTTAAGTGTAGCTGCATTGAATGTGGAGCTGTATTGAATGTTGGAGCAGCTTGGAACAGCTGTAATTGTGATATGAGGAGATCTGGGTCTGAGTTCCCCCATTGTTATCAAAGGAAAGAGGTGCATGTGTACCTGAGGCTCCAATCTGCATCATTTCAGCACAGAACTGTACAGGTTATATCAGTAGCAGGGCACTGGGGGCTCCTTGCCATGGGTAATGTCAATAGTGAGGTGGGCTATGAGAGCAGTCTGTGGACGGGTAGGGGGAAGTATAGGGTTAGATGGTATCCTGTGTGCATGAGCGAAGGGGGTTGATAAGGGTGTAAAATTTAACGATCACTTCACAAGTGTGGTATTCTGTCATGGGAATGAACACAGAGTTTGAGCACAGGGCAAGTGCAGATAGCACCCATCCATTACAATGAAGAGGCAGAGTGTGAGTGTGTGTGTTATGGGCATTGCTCCATGAGGGCCAAGTTAAATGTGGGCATTTATCTTAACTCTGTATTTTCTTGTTGTCAGAAGTTTGAGTTTTGCTGACCTCAGCATTCTGAAAAGGCACAAGCTACCACTGGGCAACCTTAACTCTGTGTTAACTACGTTATTTCCCATCTAATTTCCTAGTTTTTTTTTTAAATAGAAAGAGAAAAGTTTGTTGGTAGGAGTTTAACTACTTAAAAAAGAACTCACAGTTCTCACCTAGGTTTGCAGTTGATATGCTATTGCAGGTAGGTAATAATCAAAAGCCCTAGCTTTTAAATAGTGCTTTTCATCATTAGATTTCAAAGTTTACATTACTATCCCCATTTTACAGATTGGGGAAACTGAGGCACAAAAAGGTGACATGGTTAGCCCAGGGGTAGGCAACCTATGGCACGGGTGCCGAAGGCAGCACATGAGCTGATTTTCAGAGGCACTCACGCTGCCCGGGTCCTGGCCACCGGTCCGGGGGGCTCTGCATTTTAAATTTAATTTTAAATGAAGCGTCTTAAACATTTTAAAAACCTTATTTACTTTACTTACAACAATAGTTGAGTTATATATTATAGACTTATAGAAAAAGACCTTCTAAAAACGTTAAAATGTATTACTGGCACGCGAAACCTTAAATTAGAGTAAATAAATGAAGACTCGGCACACCACTTTTGAAAGGTTGCAGAACCCTAGGTTAGCCCAAGGCCACCCAGCCAGCCAGTGGCAGAGCTAGGAACAGTCCCAGTCCACTGGCCTTTCCACTAGGCCACACAGTTGTTATGTATTTCCTCAGTGTTCCTCGCCTTTCCAGTACATTTTGTTATAGTGAATGGGATAATGGTTGTGCTTTGAAATGTTTGCAATGTGTCATTGCTAACAGGGCTGGGGAGAGAAATTTCATCTATGGTCTGTGTCCCATAAGTTTGTCCAATAAAAGATATTACCTCACCCACTTTGTCTCTCTAATATCATGGAACCAACATGGCTACAACACTGCATATCCCCCAAAAATGTGACTGTTTTATTATATGGTTGTTATGGTAACTTTAAGTGTCTGAGAAATGACTGGTGTTTCTCTCTCCTTTTCCACCTCCTGCCCACCACTCCCCACAACATATAGCTCCCACACCAACAGCTCTCCCTCCCCTTCTCATGCCGTTAAGCCATTAGTTGGCACTGTAGAAGCCATTAACATGTAACAAGTTGCTCCTTGATGTCTCCTGCCCTGTGCTGCTGGGTATACATTTCACAGGCAGCAGCTTATAGGAGGACTGCACACTACCTTCCTTATGTTGCCCAAGCTGCACACTGAGCTGGGCCCTTCACGCCCCTATCCACCACCAGCTGAGACTCCTGCCTCTGCTCCATATAGGCTTCCCCAGCCATGTCCCAAGTCCACCCAGTCCACTTCTCCTTCACACACTCTGGCCAGCCCCACCACTCCACATATGGGTGATGATCTGTCTTAACTATACATTTTATGACAAAGAGTCCTGTGGCACCTTATAGACTAACAGACGTATTGGACCATAAGCTTTCGTGGGTGAATACCCACTTCGTCAGACGCACGTAGTGGAAATATCCAGAGGCAGGTATAAATATGCAGGCAAGAATCAGTCTAGAGATAACGAGGTTAGTTCAATCAGGGAGGATGAGGCTGTGAAAGTAGAATGAATTATATTGTAAAAATAGAATGGATTAAAGAAATGCTGTATGTACCTTTAAGCAGAAATAAGGAATGCTGAAATACAGGTGTCAGGAAAAGGAACATTAAGACATAAACAATGAGTCCACTTAAGCTAATGGTGAAACATCAGCTGGAGATCTGTAAAAGTTAGTAAGAAAATTGAATATATATGTCTAGCCTCCAGTAAACTTGTCAGTTCTGCTTTCTTTGTTCTCTTGTTAAGTTCGCGCCCTTTTTACTCTGTATAAAACAGGGATCTCAAACTCAGATGACCTCGAGGGCCGCATGAGGACTAGTGCATTAGCCCGAGAGCCGCATCACTGACACCCCCCACTTGCTGCCCCTGGCCCTGCCCCAACTCCACCCCTTCCATGAGGCCCCACCCCGGCCCCACCTCGCCTCTTCTCACCCCTTCCCTGCCCCCATTCCAACCCCTTCCCAGAGGTGCAGGAGGGGCGTGGGGTGTGGCTGGGGCTCAGGGCAGGGAGTTGAGGTGCAGGAGGTGTGCAGAGTATGGCAGGGAATTGGGGTATGGGGTGCAGGAAGTGTGCAGGGTGCAGCGGGGGCTTAGGGCAGGGAGTGCAGGAGGTGTGCAGGGTGCGGCAGGGGGCGCAGGGCAGAGATGTGGGTGTGGGAGGGGTGAGGGTGCAGCAGGGGGTTGGGGTGCAGTGTGTGCCAAAGGGCTCCAGGCAGGGGGTTGGGATGCAGGAGGGGTGAGGGGTGTAGGGTGTGGCAGGGGGCTCCGGGCAGGGGGTTGGGATGCAGGAGGGGTGTGGGATGCGGCAGGGGGCTCCGGGCAGGGGGTTGGGGTTCAGAAGGGGTCCGGGGTACGGGCTCCGGCCCGGCACCGCTTACCTAGAGCAGATCCAGGGTAGCAGCGCCGCGCACCGCGGCCAGGGCAGGCTCCCTGCCTGCCTGCCCTGTCCCCGGCCCCGCTCCACTCTGCTCCGCTCCAGAAAGCGGCCGGAGTCCCAGGGGGAGTGGGGCAGGAGGGGAAACGGCACCATGTGCTGCTCTTGCTGCTCCTCCAGGTACCTCCCCCAAAGCTCCCATTGACCGCGGTTCCCAGTTCCCGGCCAATGGGAGCTGCAAGAGCACAGAGCCCTCTACTTGCCTCCACCCCCCTGCCTGGGGCTGCAGGGACATACAGTAGTTCAGCCACTTCAGGGAGTGGCGCGGGGCTCACGGCCGCACAGGGTAGGTGGGGGGGGGGCATGGGGAGCTTGGTGGGCCACACAAAATAACCCCACGGGCCACATGTTTGAGACCCTTGGTATAAAATAAGATAGTGTGGGTCGTGGAGGGTGCTCACATTATCTGGGTGTTATTAGCAGAGCTCTGTGCTAATAGAACAGAGTGGTCTGATAAACTGTGAGTCATGAGTCTAATTTTGACAAGGCCCTCTTCTAGCAGTTGAGGTGTGAACACCAAGGGAGGAGAAACTGCTTTTGTAGTTGGCTAGCCATTCACCGTCTTTGTCTAGACTGATTCTTGCCTGCATATTTATACCTGCCTCTGGATATTTCCACTACATGCGTCTGACAAAGTGGGTATTCACCCATGAAAGCTTATGCTCCAACACGTCTGTTAGTCTATAAGGTGCCACAGGACTCTTTGTCGCTTTTTACAGATCCAGACTAACATTGCTACCCCTCTGATATATATTTTATGGGGTTTTAAAATGTTTACATTGGCCTTACCTTCAGGCCCCACATCCCAGATTCCAAACATAGAGGGCAGGGAGAGGGGCTCAGACCCCTGCAGTAACCTAGGGCTCCCCTACATCCTAGCATGCACATGGAAGGGGAGAAATTCAGGGCTCAAAGGCCAACTTTCTCTGTTACCCCTCATATTCTCCAACCCCTCCCATCTTCCCATTCATCCCCACTCCCATCCCTTAATCCCCCAAACACTCTTCCCTCCTCCTACTATCCATTCCCATTTAACCCCCTCCCCAACAACCCCCATCCATCACTGCATACCTAAACCCTCCTCCCCTATTATTACCTTCTTTTGCACCCCTACTTACCCCACCCTCCCAGTAAGCACTTGGATGCATAACTTATTTTCTTTTCAAAAACAATTTCAGTGCCTTCTGAATACTCTGCTGTACTCAGATTATATTTCTCCAAAATAAAAATAAAACCTTGACAGAGGCAGCTTTTTCCCCAGTTGTTTCCAGGTCATTCTCAGATTTCATAGAATCATAGGACTGGAAGGGACCACGAGAGGTCATCTCGTCCAGTCTCCTGCACTCACAGCAGGACTAAGTATTATCTAGACCATTTCTGTCTAGGGTGGGTTTCAAACCTCAAAGTTGCAGGCTCAGAGAGGTCTTAAATGGCTAATTCATCTCCATGAGATGTTCTCAGTGAAAGAACACCCAATGGGGATGAATATAGCCTAAAACAATAGTTCTGAGATGTGAGAACTGCTCCAGTCACCTCAGAAGGTGTTCTTACATCCCCTTCCCAGTGCTGAAGAGTTTCTGATAGGTGTCAAGCATACCCATTTTCCATGCCTCACCCCAGGCAGTGTGTTCTTGGTGCATGCTCCAAGCATGCCTGTTCTAAGCTCAGAGAGGCAGGGCTCCCCAGATCGGGGGTGGGGGTAGAGAAAGGGACTCAGATACCCCAGAAAGGCAACCCTCCCCAAACCTAGCTTGGAGTATGATTTCCCCCATGTTGGCTCCCATCTAACAGATGGCTAGAAGCAGGGCCGGCTCTAGGATTTTTGCCGCCCCAAGCAGAAACAATTTTGGCCGCCCCCCCACACCCCGTTTTTTTCTTACCCCACCCCCGGCCCTGCCTCAGCCCCAAATCCCCAGCCCTGCCTCCTCCCCCCAGGCTCTCAAGCCTAGGAGGGAGGAGGAGAAGCAGCGCGTGCGCCGCGGCCATTCGGAGCCTCCCCCTCCCTCCCAGGCTCTCAAACCTGGGAAGGAGGGTGAGCAGTGGCGCGCAAATCAGCTGTTTCGTGCGCCGTGACAAGAGCGGCAGCAGCGGGGGTGAGCTAGGGCAGCCAGGGCACATTTTTAGGGGAAGCATTCTGGCGCCGGCCATGCCGCCCCTAAAAATGTGCTGCCCCAAGCACCAGCTTGTTTTGCTGGTGCCTAGAGCCGGCCCTGGCTAGAAGGGCCTAGACACCCCAAGAAAGGCAAGACTTGCTCCAGAACCAGGCTCACATGAGGTGGGGAAGGGAAAGGAGCCACACATCCATAGATAGGCAGAGGCCTCCAGCTCCTGGCACACTAACAGGAGGAGGGAGTGGGGCTCAGTCTCGGACACCATTGGTGGGGCAAGGAACCCAGACCTGAGCCCCTCAACTTTAACACCACCCATTTCCATTTATCCCCCTCTCCTCGAGGCAGCTCCAAACTCCTCTCTCACCACTATTTTCCCCATTTCACCCCCTAAAATGCCTCTCCCCTTTAGGGTGACCAGACAGCAAATGTGAAAAATCGGGACAGGGGGTGGGGGGGCAATAGCAGCCTATATAAGAAAAAGACCCAAAAATCGGGACTGTCCCTATAAAATCGGGACATCTGGTCACCCTACTCCCCTTCCAGCAAGCATTCACGTGTGTGTGTTTTTTTAACTGCTTGGATTACATTCCTCAAAAATAGTAATACAAATTGACAGACAAATTTTTAGCAGTTATGCCTCTTAGCCTTTTCCAGACTTCTGCCCAGGTGGAGCTCAAACTGACATGGCCTGGGTGGGTCAGGTTTAAAGGAATACTGCTTCTTATTCTCTTGAGCTTCTGAGCTGGGCTGAAACTTTAGAGGCGAACAATCTTGTCAATTTCTGTGTCTGCACATGCTCACTGTAATCTGAGGAGAGAGAATAAGCACCAGGCTTGCAACAAACCTAACTGGAGAAGCAAAAACTTTTTCACAGAATGTATTAAATTTGATTCCCCACAAAGGGCTGATGGGTGCTGTGCTCTCTGTTGAGGTAACCCTCAAACGTCTGGAACCTGGTGTGATGAACTGAGCCCTGGTTTGATTTCTGTGAGCAAATAAGGTTGCCCGAATCTCTCAACTTTAAGAAAAGCTGTTTGTTTGTTTTTCCAGGGGCGGTATCTGGGAAACCCTTTGGTCAAAGGGCCTCAAATCTGGATCACTAACAGAAACCTAGGCCCCCAGGAGGCATTCCACATTTCAAGGCACACTGAGTAATGGCATAGATTTTAGAGTACTTAGGAAAATTTGCACTTTAAACAGAAAGCTGGCCTCGCCTTAACCCTACCTACAGGACAGCTGTTGCCCTGCCATAATGTCACCCCAGAGGTTTCTATATTTCAGAGGTGGGTGAAGAGATTCTAGTTTGCAGGTCATTGGAACTATCTATATATCAATGCAAATTATTATTATTAAATTCTCTCAGCCCTTTTTCACAACCTGGCTTCAATTTGAGATGTTTAATAAAACCCTCATTGTCTCTTCATGGTAAGTTTTCTAGAGCAGAGACTGGCCATAGCCAAGGACAAAGTTTTGAAAAGGGCCTGGTGATTCTGAGTGTCTAGAATACTGTAAAGAGGCTGTGCTTTCATATGGCAGCAGCTCAGCCATTTCCTGAACCTCAGGGATTGCCCTTGGGAGTGTCTCAAATTGGCCACCCAAAAATGAAAGTACCCCAAATTAGCAGTTACTTTTGAAAATCCTGGTCTACATGTTCAGATGGTGTGCAGCACAACCCCCCCCCCCCCCCCCCCCGTGATGAGACCTCTAGGCACTACCAATATTCATAATGAATAATAAGAAATCATTAATATTCAGCCACCTACTATCCTTATTAGGATCCAAAATCTTGGGCTCGAAGAGAAGGAGGCTCTTATTTTGAAGTTTTCTTTACTTTTCGGAATTTATGACTGGTTTGTTTTCTACCTAAATAAACCAGAATGAAGAATACCAGACATGGGACTGCAAGAAGAGGGATTTCACACTCCAAAATAGGAATTAAATGATCAGCGTTACCCCCCCCAGTGGGCAGATATGGTTTCTCATTATAGCCTATATGGCACCCCCACCCCCATAAATGGTCTTAATCCTCTGACCAATGTCTAAATATCCAGATCATGGAAACACCACACAGTCCATCATTCTCCACTCAGGAAGGGCCCAAGATGAGACTATCAAAAATATCCCAGGCTAATATTGAGGTGCACTGGCAGAGCATTCAAAGTTCACCGTGAGAATACTTACCAGATTCATCCCCACAGTCTGAAAAAAGTTATATTAGCATATTTAGATCAGCAGCTCTTTTGCTCTGTGTCTGTACACTGCCTAGCACGACAGGACCGTGATCTTAGTTGAGGTCTCTATGCACTATCAGGACACAAATATTAATAATCATGGTAATAACCAGAGACAACAAATTAAGCACCAAGAATGAGACTCTGCCATCTCCTCAACAATAAGAAATGGAAACTTAACAGATGTTAAGCATATTGGAAGACAGAGATTGAGCAATCAATTGCAAAATGGCCACTTTAGGGCTCTAGTGACTTGGCTCCATCAAATTTAAAGGGCCAGTCCTAGAAAGGCATGCTGGGAAAAAGGTTCTTATAAGAAGGCGGCTCTGCCCTATGGGAGTCAGTAAGGACCAGGAAGTCACAAAGAAAGGTATGATTACATAGAGACCATTTTGGAGGCCCTTCGCTTTTTCAGCTGTATGCACCAAATATCAGATCTTGCAATAATTTTAATTAGGCAAGAGTGACTGCTTCTCTTAAATGACAAGTGATTCTTAAAGGTACCAGATTAGCAGCCTGGGAGACTCCATTGCTGGGGTGCTGTCCTATTCAGAAAAATGGGAACAAAAATTCAAAGTAAAATCACCCCAGCTCTATGCACCATTCACAGCTGTTAGTTTAGCAGCATTGCTTTTCCAGATGAAGGACCCATACTGGGTCAGCTGTCCCTGGGCTACATAACACCTGTGGGCACATATCTGTAAAGGGTTCCAAAACAGCAGCACTCTGTGCAGTTTGTCAGTCAGTATACAGCACTGAGAGGTACCTTCAAAAGTGCCCTCAGGTAATAGATGTATGTACAGCAAGGAAAGTCACCGAGCCTGACCTATATCCATTCTGCCTGAAGAGTGACGTACTCCTATTATCTACAGCACATAATGACAGGATACTTATGTACCTTAATCAAACACAGTACCAGTGCTGAAGTTCAAGCAGAACTTTCCCTTTCTCTCCCCTTCATTCAAACCCCAATCTCTTTCCAATTGGTTTTCTTGGAATTAAGAAGATGCACCTTTTTTTAATGCTTAACTTGTCATGATTTTGCGTGGTGATTACTATTATGTAAACTTTACAAAAGGTGTGGTCAATAAAATAAATTTCTCTTAAAATATTATAACATATAATTATATGAATTATGAGAGGCCCCAGTCAGAGGCCCATTGTGGTAGGCCCTGGGCACACAATTACAATACTGTTTTAATACACCTATGTAAAAATGGAAAGTATGTTAGGCTACACAATATACTTAGTGACTAGAATGCTGTTATGAAGCTGGGCAGCAGAAACCCCTGATGCAGGAGGAGGAACTACTGCACATGTCTGTACAGCACCTAACACAATGGGGTCCTGGGCGGTGACTAAGGATCCTAGGGGCTATCACAGTACAAACCATCATTATATTCTCAGCATCTTGGACAGTCTTCTCCCTTTCCAGGCAATGGAAGTTTCCTCCTGACAGTGACATAATTGGGATCGTCATATTCCTCTTTCGCATGGGAAGACATGAAAGGGGAGGCTGCTCCATGCACTTATGAAATCCAGTGTCAATGGCAGATGGGAATCTGCTTAGGGACCCTAAATGGTGCAAAATAGCTGTTGAGCCCAGGATTGTCCATAAAAATGTATTAAAAATATGCATTAAGCCAAATGAACCCTAGTTACATTATATTCTCTACACTAAAAGGAAAAGACATCATGCAGAGCTTCTTCCTCTTGGTCTTCATAATGGTACATATGCCAAAGATCAGAACAGAGTCCATAGGCCTGGTCTACACACACTTTTTTGCACTGTATAACTATTTTGGTTAGGGGTGTGATTTTCTGCTGAAATAATTTAACTGGTATAGTTTATTCCCATATGGGCACCTTTATACCAGTGTAACTGCATCCACGCAAAAAGAGCTGAATGACTTTAGTTATACCAGTATAGTTCAAGTGGTACAGTGTGTGTGTGTAGGCAAGCACTTAACGGTGAGTAAATATCTTCATTCACACACCCACCCACACACCTTGACTGTAATTCCACTGAACTCAAGGGAGTTTCACTTGAGGATGAATGTGGCCCAGTATTTCTGACAACTGATTATTCAAACCACCTCCTACGCCAGTTAATTAAATAAAAAATTTGTTGGTGTGTTCCAATTTACATTTTTTAAAGTCAAAATAAAATTAACTAGAAAAAAATCTATGAGTCAAACTATGACATTATGGGTTTGATTATTGGGGGAAAAAAAAAAAAAAAAAAAAAGGATTAAACTACAAAGACACAAGACACACCCAGTCCGCAAAGTCTGGAGACAATAAGATATAAAGCGACCCTCCTTCTGACCTTCCATTAACACAGAAATCACCCTACAGCATAGAAGTGTCAGCCAACAATGGCACCTAGTTATTTCCTGTCAGCTGGTCCCTTTGATCTAACCTGATCCTTCTTCACTTTATTAAAAACTTTCTAATCTTTTGTCTTTGATCTCCCTGTAGGATTCTTCAAAGAGCTTCAAATTAGCAAACATGCAAACTATATAATTTTCAGTGCTCTGCATCTGTAAGAAAGAAGGAAGCGAGTGGCTGTTTCCTAGAGACACAGGTTTAAGTAGGGGTAGTTTTTTTAAAGCTAAAGGATGCCGTAGTTATCAATTGTTTATTGGAAAGAGGGTGGATGACAGAGTCCAAGCTTTTTACTGTGGGGTGGTTTGCTCTGAAGGTGTAACAAGGCAGCCCAGCAGGGTTAGCAAAAAAGCCTTGTGCATTCTTCATTCAGCATGCCAGATGAAAGGATTATGTCACATTCAAGAGCAACAAAGAGCTCTGTTTAAGTTTGTACCAGCCTGGAACCGTGGGGGCAGCCGTTAAGGACCACCAAGGTTTTAAATAGAACCCAACACTTTAAAGTTTCCTATAGTTTTCCTTAGGGATAAGTCCACCCAACATAAAGGGAATGTCAATATCAGCTGGGAGTAAGATTTGTATGGTTTAAAGGAATTTTATAAAAAATTTCTCTTAAATACTGCATTTTTCTTCTTAGTAAAGTTACCTCCAAAGTTAATTTTATTACCATTTATATTCTGTTTTATCCTAGATTGAGTCAGTAAGAGAATTAATGCTGGTGAAATGTATTAATAAGCAGTAGTGTCACCATAGGCTCTCTCATAGCAGGGTGCCTCATTTTAGTCCCAAAGTTGGTGTTCCCCTTGCTTTTATTGTTGAAAATTATTTACATCAGAAACAAAAACAAAATAAAATCATGAAACTGAGGTTGGCAAGGGAGTGTGTGTTATTTACACTAAAGGGGATCCTGCAGTATTTTAAGTTTCCTGTATGAATATTTGATACATGCCCCTCATCTGGGGTCTTTGCATGCCACACTGTGGCCTTGGCTGGAGAGGTAAGAGCTATACACATTAGCTCAGTTGTTCCAGGATGGCACAAAATACTTTCTCTGTAGCTTGAGTTTCCAGGCCACAGGAATCTCCTGTTGTCACAGGATTGCAGTTAATAACCAAGGACCCAATCCAATAGCTACTGAAGTCTATGGGACTCTTTCCATTGATGTCAGTGGGAGCTGGAGTGGGTCCCAGATGAACAGTGTTAAGAACCAATAAGCAATTCACAGAAATAAAAGATTCTACAGACAGTACCGGCCTCAAGGAATGCTTTGGCCTCTGGCCACTTGCCCTGTTCACTCCATAAGCCTCCCGCTCCCACCTTCTTCATGCAGGGACAGAGTCTCACTCAGTTCAGGAGGGTTGTGACATTATCACCAAAGGGGTTTGTGGCTGACGAGTTTAATGTGGGATTTACGCTTTCTGCCCTAGGCTGCACTGACATACTGCTTTGATACACATCTGCCTAGTTGGGGTGGGGAGAGAAATCAGGAAGTTTGGGAAGAGGGGCTATAGCCCGACTTCCCAGGCTCTCCCTGGGGTAACAATCCAAGATCCACCCAGAAGAAGAAGGTGCCCAAGACTTGATTTCAAAGTGAAACTAAAGACACACTTCTCGCTCCCCCAAAATGCTGACCAATAGGCAGAGGTACAAAGACAGAAGCACAAGGCCTCACCTGTAATTAGGGAGAGGAGAAACCCAATACAGTATCAGTCAATGGGAGAACCTACCAGCCACCTCCATAATGCTGCTCCAGTAATCAGTCAGACGCACCCACCTTTCC
The DNA here is from genome assembly GCF_013100865.1 of Trachemys scripta elegans. Lineage (NCBI taxonomy): Eukaryota > Metazoa > Chordata > Testudines > Emydidae > Trachemys > Trachemys scripta. The sequence continues at coordinate 19,751,436 of NC_048310.1, forward strand.
CCAGATAACTGTTAAATTCTTTCAGCTCAAGCAGTTGAATCCCAGGCCCAAAGTCACTTAGTTCCCCCCACCCGACAATGGTTTTACCCCAGCTTACTGCTGTAGAAAGTCCTGTAGGCTGTATAGACGAGTCTATGCTGCAATACAAGCCCATGTCACCGTGTCTCAGACCCCAGGTTATCAGATTCAGTCTCGAGGGGCTTGGATGCAAGGCTAAAAATTGCACTGTAGACATTTGGGCTCAGGTGGGAGCCCAGGCCTGGGACACACCCCATTCGCAAGGTCACAGAGCCCAGGCTCCAGCCCAAACCCAAGCATCTAGGTTGCAGTTTTATAGCCGTGGCCAGCACATCCCTCGGCCCGCGCCGCTTCCCGCCGCCCCCATTGGCCCGGGACAGCGAACCACGACGAGCGGGAGCCGCGATCAGCCGAACCTGCTGCGTCAGCAGGTAAATAAACTAGCCCGACCTGCTAGGGTGCTTACCCTGGTGAGCCGCGTGCCGAACGTTGCCGACCCCTGGTCTAACATGCTAGCACAATGCGATCCCAATCTTGGATGGTGCCTCTAGGAGCAACCGTAATACAAATAAATAATAGGACAACCTCCTCTCTCAAATCTGCTTCTGGAGCCATGGCCAGGACCAATCACAGTCTACTGGCTGGCACAGACCTTATTCTGTGTGGACCTCACTTTATGAGGCGGTCTCTGCCTTTTCAGTAGCAGCATAAGGCTTTACTACCATCTCCAGATCATGCAGAAATCATTTAGCCTGTCATGCAACAGGGGATTTTAATAAAGGATCAAATGATATTGCAATATAAATTACCTAATTGAAAAAATATAAATCCACTGGAGCTAGAGTCCCCGCTCTGGAGAGTCCCCAAGCTCTTGTATTTTCCACTTACTCAGAAATACACCATAGTCTGGCCATATGCAGGAGCTTCCTCTGACAAGAGTTGCAGTAACTAGACTAACAGCACTTTTGACCCTTCTGGTCTCGTGGAGTGCATCCCTTTTCAGGGTTAAGACATCAGGCCATCCCCACTCTCAGACCAGACTTGGGGCTGCAGTCCCCATATACTGGACACGATTACCTCAGCAGGTCTGAGCACCTACGTCCAGCACCTGCAAGTCTGTTCCTTCTAGGTGCAATGACAGTGATAAGCAGGGACAAATCAGTCTATTTATTAAGAACAAAAGCACATCAAAGACAACAGGTCTTAAAACAATACCAGACTATACACAGGTCTGGTTTATCAATAATCCAACCGTCTTCCACATAGTAGGTCTACGCTGCCTATAGACACACCAAGACCTCTATTGTCAGCTTGGTGTAGTCTGTTCCCTTAACCCACAAACTATTCCCCCTCCCCCTGCTGCAGGGAGAATCTCCTTCAAAAACTGTTCATTCCTTTTCCATCTGCTAGTTCCCAGCCTTGGCAAAACAAGGCTTGCAACTTGTTGGAGACAGGTTTGTAGATCCTCAAAGCCAGTAGCTTTGCCTATTGTCTTTCAAGTGTGCATGGGGTGGGGAAGGGAGGAGTTTCTTATCTGGGACTGCTGTCTTCTTCCTGTTTGTAATTTCTACAGCCCCCTATTTAGCTAGATCAATGCATTCCCACAGGAAAGTATAATCATTCACAAAATAATGCCCCCTCACTGACCAGGTCACACACAGTGTTCATCAAATTATTATATCGCAGTATTTTTAGATTACCACACAGCCAAGCCTTTCCTGACACTTCTGGTTCCTCAAAACAAACAAGCAACAACCAAAGACTTTGTTAAATTCTTGGATAGCAAGAATTTCACATGGTACAAAGATCTGGAGAGTTCAATCTGCACCCATCATGAGAATGGGACTAAAAGCAAGTGCAAACAGCCCCAGGAAAGAAGGGATCTGTTACAACCATGGGAGATACCAATAATCCACTGGATCAAAGCAGGTTTCCTCTAAATGTTCCCTGATCACTGAATGCCTTATAAATCCACAGCAACAAAACCAATGACCTGAGGATTGACTACAAGAAACTGCAGTAGAAGCGGGGAGCCACCCCTGGCAGAGAAGCATTTTAATAAGCATATACATTTGCTAGATCACCCACCACCAGTCACACAGGAGCAACAGTAGGAGGAAAGGACCAAATACCAGAGAAATAGGTCAAAGTAGCTAGCTCCCTTTTTCTGTCAGCCCATCCTGCACAGCAACTTTTACTGCACTTCTAAGGGGTGGGCCAGGGAAAGAGAATGAGCAATCATCCTCTGCAGCTGGCAGCAGCTCAGAGGGCCGACTGGCTGCATCAATAGCGAGTGAGGATTTTTCAGTAGGCCAGGGGAATCTGGGGCATTTGTCACTTTAATAATGGGAACCAGGTAAGAGTTACTTTCTGGGACATGGTATCAGGCTGCTTGACACTGGAAGGACTAGGTGCCCAAGTTCCCCTTTCCAGGTGGATGTGGAGGGGCTCTTTGTAGGACAGCTGCTGGCATATTTAGTTTTTTTTCCTAGGAGAGATACTTGGAAAGTAGGAAAGCCTTCCCCCCAACACACACACACACAGAGGAAGTGAAGTAGGTAAGTAGTGGTATCCCTGTTTTACATATGGGGAAATGGAGCCACAGGAATTAAGTGATTTTTCTCAAGGTCAGATAGGGAGTTAGTAAAGTCCTGGTTGTTAGTCCCATGGGCCTTTCTGTAAAGATGACTGACAGAGCAAGAATCTCCCTTCCACTTTAAAAACATCCTGAATGTGGAAAAATCCTTTGATTTTTTTGTATGGCTCTCAAGCTGAGGTCAGAATTAGTGCTGCTGTATGGCTTTGGGTCAATAAAGTCATTGGTAGTCTCTTCCTCTAACTCTGAGTTAATGTGCACTTCCCAACTGCTAAATCTTCCCCCATCAGAGGCAATTGTGGTAGAAACCTGTAGGACCACTTATGTAAGAGCCAGTAGCTGCTATTGCTCAGTTTACATAGAGAATGAGCAGCTTCTCCTCTATGAGAAATCCCCTCACTTCAAACCCTTGATCACTTTGAATCAATAAATCAAATATTCAGTGTGACTTACCCAGTAAGCAAGTCCATGGAGTTTGATGGGGTGTAACTCAACAAGACTCTGCAATTTTCAAATCTGTATATTCCAATAGTCTGGCTCTATACCCCTTGCCAGGTAACTAAACTTCAAACATGCCTTTAGAACACATATTACACTCTATTGTCAGGCTATGAAGCCAACAAGGATATGGGCTATTACTTAATTAAAACACATTTTGTGTTGGTATTAATTCTGATTTCCCAATCAACAATTAAGCAAAATCAGCTGCTGCCTACCCAATTAACCTGCTTGTATGAGCACAGTAAAGCCATAGACCATAGTAAGAGTTGAGTAATAGATCAGGATTATTGGCATCTGTTGCAGCTGCTTGCCTATTAGTCCTATTCTTTATACCAGCTGGGAACTGGTTCCTTTCAGTATAGAGCAGCCTGTACTGTGGTTATTGGATTCCCCCCTTTTGCCATGCTTCTTAAAAATGTTTATAAATAGGCATAGTACCAAAGCTATAAACAGCTGGGAGTGTTGCTAGATAAAATTCCAAAGAGAAAAGGGGAAGAGACAGAGCTACATTACAAAGTCTGGCCAAAAAAGTTATCTAGAAGTTTGATTACACAGTTGTAGAGGAACAACAGAGGATTTACCCTTTAGATCCAACTTTCTCCCTATAGAGTAGAAACCTATCCCAGAGGATCTGTTTGACTAGAAACATGAGGGAGTAGTCAAACTTCACACTGTGGGAGATCTGATAACAGAATAATTTTAGAATCCAGATAATTTATTAGGAAATGCAAAGGCTACCAGAAGAATATGCCTTCTAAAGGGTGGTTTACTCACTACTGTCATTTCACCCTCTGTTGGGAAGCAACAACACTCACTTGCTCAAAGGCACAGTCCTGCAGATTTTTACTGGTGCTAGTTAAGTGATGTCTGGGGATTATCTACTGTGAACAAGGGTTTGCAAGATCAAGCCTCAACAATTTCAAGCAACAATGAGGCCCCTTATCTGGATATGTATTATTCTCTTCTCCTCAAACCAAAACATGCATGTGCGCACACACACACACACACGCCTGCTAGCTACTTCCAGCTGGTTGAAAAGCCTATGCTTTGGCAATGCCTTCCTACTGCACAGGTGATTCATGAGCAACAATTCCTCATGCAACTGGCTGATTATGAGGCTCACAGTTTCAGGGCCCCATCCCCTAAGTGCCTGCATGAGCATAGAAGAGACCAGTTACCACTAGTGCTGTTTTACCAGGTTTCTGAGATGCATACCGCTCCTCCAATCCGCTTAAGAGTTAAGAGGATTGGTCAGTAGCTGGAACCTCTACAGCTCTTATTGTTTTGTAAAATGGCAGTACTATAGCTGGCCAGGGAGGATACTAAAGAAAGGAAGGTACAATTGCAGTTCATTTACTAGCAGAGGCTAGTAACTAGATGTTCTTCTAGTCTAGGAGACAAACAGCTAGGCTCCCAGCAAAGAATCCGGAGCCCAGTCACCAAAAGCTAAGGATAGTAACTTTGTTTGCTAGCCTGTATTGATCTTAATTGGCACCAACACCTGCTACTTATTACAATGTAACAAGTATAGCCTAGTTAAATTATTCTGCATCCTAAGGCTAAATGACTGTCTCCCTTGCAAGCAAGTCTGGATTAATTTGAACTGACCTTGTTGCTAGCTGCTTTATTTGCTTGGGGGCATATTTGTGTTTAAAAAAAAAAAAACCACACAACCCACAACAAACCCAGAGTAGTTAACATCCAAGAGAGACAAGTGCCACCAACAGCATGTTGTCTTTCTGCTTCCCAAGGCTATTTTGAAATGTTTCTAGAATGAACATTGTGGGTAGGATTTTCAAGAGCACTCAGCTCTGGCCTAACTCTGCTCCCATCAATGTCAACTGTAAGATTCACTGACTTGGATGAGAACAGAGATGGTCAACCGAGAAAATCCATGTCTGACTCTACTTTGCTGGAGGGGAGAAATTACCTCTTTTCTCATCCATAGAAAGGCTCCACTTTCTACAAAATAAACAGTAAGGGAAAGTTCCACTCCAATTTTTGTTGTCCAGTCTTGTGCTAGGAATCAGATGGTTTGGTAGAAGTGACTTTAATATGCTCAAATTGCCCTTCTAATCCTAATAATCAGTAAAGGGGTTGGCAGAAAAACCTACTAACAGTCTTTCTAACTGGTGCAATTCACTCCCTGCCTCCAGGGAAAGCTACCAGGATTTTATAACTTGCAGGGGATGGAGGGGCAGAGAATAGAATTCCAGCATTTGAGGTAGACCAAAGAATTCTGAAGAGGAAAAAATGGGTTACCAAAGCACATTGAATAGGAACTCTGTCTACCTCAGAGCATAGCAGACACTGTGGACTAGAAAGGGTCATGTTGTTTCACACCTGTATTTAACAAGAGAGCAAACAGTCACTGTTAAGCATCCCACTACTATAGTTTGTTCAAGCAATTGAAGAAATTCACAGTACAAATAAAACTGTTGTGTTGTATAGTAACCCCCCCTTAGTGATTTATTTACTTTTGTCACAAAAGTAGCAGGTAGGGTGAAGTATTTGACTTGAGAGCGCGATTGGTATAGACTTCTAGATGTTGCTGGGAAATCAAAAAAAAAAAAAAAAAAATCTATAGAGGTGTGTTTAAGACCACCTGGTTATCCCATAAGAATTAGGATATCCTAACTAACTTAGCAATATGCCCTGAGTAGCAAGGTTCACTGACATTTACATTGAAACATTTTAAATTCCAAAATATGTATGAAATTTTATATATAGTGTCACTTTTATTTTGGTTATTTGTCAGCAGCAGGGTGCTGTAAGAAACCCGTCTCTTGGAACTGGAGGGTTGCATCATGTTCTACCTTTTGAGTAAGCTTACAAGGAAGCTGCTGTTGTGCAGTACATTGCTCAGGTTCATACTCCTGTATTTCTGGATAGCAGCTCAAATCCAAGCAACCACAGGAGATTATGGAAAATTGTTATCATTGCAGGAAGTGTTAAAGCCACAACTGTCATACATGTGCCATGTCTCCAAGACCAAATTCACATGGGTGCAGTATGTGTTTGTGGATGCTGATAAAGGGTTGCAAGCTTGAACTTTTCTAGTTCTAGCTTGGTTTCTGCAAGTTTTCTTTTAAGCTGTATGTGGTGTGTAGGGCTCATTAAATTAAAAAGTTAATTGGTCTTGCTTTCCCCCTCTCCCTGCCCCCCCCCCTTTTTTTTTTTTTTTTTTTAGAGTCTTGATTGGGATCATCAACTACTTTTTATAAACTAAAGAAATAGAGGTTGTAAGAAAAGACACCACAGGTGCCTGTGTAGAGTTAACATGATGATACACAGTGGCTAAGGGGATTTTAATTTCCATAACAGACTTTCAAGGCTCGTCTGTCAAGATTGTTTTTTATTCTCTTTATTTAATTTGCAGCAAATACAATTCCTGTATGTGTAATTGTTTGAAGGATCCTGAAAGACATCTAGGAAACTAGAGGAGTTTTCAGTAAGTGGTGCTAAGCTTTAGCAGTTTGATAGGAAGTTGAATGCAAATATACCAAACATCTAAGTGTTTCTGAATTCTAAAAAACATCAATGTCACACCAGGAAAGAAGTTTCCTCCTCTTTGAAGTATCCGGTAAATCCCTAGCTCATGGAGAATCTGGACAAGTAAACACAGAAGAGCCCCCATAGTACACTTGTCAACCTTCCCTATCTGTTTAGCACAATAGCAGTAACTATGAACAGGGCCAGCTTTAGGCTGATTCCCTGGAATCAGGCTCTGCCGGTAAGAGGGCCCCTGCTCACCTGGTGGCGGTCCGCTCCAGCAGCATTTCAGCGGTGGGGGGTGTCTACTCTGGGGTGTAGAGTGGCATTTTGGCAGCAGGGGGGGTCCTTCAGTGCCGTGGAAGATGCAGAGCGGATCCCCTGCCGAAGACCCGGACTGCGAAATCAGGCCCCGCAGGTCCTAAAGCTGGCCCTGACTATGAATCCCTGGGGGCTACAGTGGCCATTATTCACAGAACATACACTATACAATCTGAGCAACGCTGCAACACTGAGTTGTTTGATTTCTGCAAGGAGTTCCCCCTAATCCTAAACCCCTTATCTTACAGTAAGACCAGTCTCAAAAGAAGAGGACACAAATTGAAGTTAGAGACTGAAACCGAGTGAACTAACTGGTAAAGCTAGGATTATCAGGCTTGCACTTAACAGAGTGAAGAGGTTCTATTGTCCACGGTCTTATTTTCTGATTTTAGTACATGTGATCAACTTTGAGGGAGTAGTGAGGGACACAGCTGCACTTTACAGTTTGACAACCACAAAAATAGAAGGCAACTATACAATCTGTTTCACAAAACTAGCTTTCATTTTTAACACATTTGACAGAACAGGATTAGCTGCAACAAGTTACGGGGCTCCAAGTGTAAAGTGCGATTTTGGTTAAAAGTAGCTAAAAAGCAATTACTACAACATTGATCTGTGTGTTCGGCAGTTAGACTGGTGGTGTCCTCTGAATCTTTCAGGTCAAGCTTTATTCTTCTTGATGAAGTTAATGAGCCCATTTGTTGAGCTATCATGAGACGTCACCGGAGCATCAGAATCCAGTTCTGGTTCAATTTTCTTAGCCAATTGCTTTCCAAGCTCAACTCTGCATTTTATGGAGGGGGAGAAAAAAAAAATTAGTACAAACTCATTTAGGCCCCGACCCACAGAGATATTTAGGCACAAACTACAACTTAGATACTACTGTGATCCATGAAACCTTGCTTAGCTGGTGCCTGAACTCACTCAGCACCTAAAATTTCAGGGGAAGTTCCCTAGGTGCCTAAGTTTTGGCCTCTGGGCATACACACAGCTGCCTCATTTAGGTGCCCAGAGGCCTACCTCATGCCTAAGCCCCAGCATGATCCACAAAGCAAAGGAAGAGAGGCATTCCCCTGCATATCTTACCTGCCATGGGCTACTGGATAGATCTCCCTTAACTTTTAGCCCCATGGATATCAGAGACCTAGTCTCAGTTTCCCACTCTGCCTGATTGGGAGAAGAGATTTGAACAGGAGCCTCAGGATATTCTGAAGTGAGGCTCCCTCATTCTCTCCTATTGAAGCAGTTCCACTTTGGATAAATTAGAGTCACTAGAGCAGCATAGGACAGGAACCTGGTCTCCCACCTCCCAGATGGGTGCCCTAACCACTGGACTATAGAGGTGTCATTCCTCACTCTGATGGCACCTTCTGCAAGGATAACCTGTGAGGTGGGGAAAGGAGGAGTTATGCTGTTCTAGACAGCATTACACCCTGCAGAGACCCCTGTTCAGCTTCTACTTCAATGTTTTGGAAGAATCATGGTAGCACAGTTATGTAGGAGAGATGCAGAAAGCAGACTAGCAGTGCACAGGAACAGGGTCTTGGATCTCCGGAGTGGAGAACAAAGTTCCTTGTGGAGTCCTGGGCTTTATAGGGCCTCATCCTCTTTCACTGCTCTCTCAAAAAGGAAGGTACAAGTTTCATCTGAATCTGATGCATATCCCAGCCCCTCTACTTCCTCTTGGGAGTTTCTACACCTGAGAGTAAGTTATGAGCCATAGTCAGTGGTAACAGTGACAAGGAATAGCACTGACTGGCTCCTGAGAAAGGCTAGTCTTCATCTGAAAGGAAGAAAAGTGGGAAACCCCTCAAAGGGCTGCTGTCCTTCAGCAAAATACACATGACCCAGGAGGCAAAGAAAAGGTTTATTTAGTGACTTGGTAAGTCCATGCCTGCTAAATCAAGAACCAAGATTTTCAAGTGACTAGTGGTTTTAGGCACCCAACTGAAGAGCTCTTGAAGGGTGCTCAGCACTTCCTGAAAAATCAGGCCCCTGTAAGAGGTCTCAAGTTGCAGCACCTCAGTTTCTGGGGGCCCAAATTCATCATTTTTAAAAGTTTTGACCAAGTTGTGCAAGATGCACCTCATGTGACAGTGGAGGGCATCATTTGCAATACAGTCTATATTAGTGTTAGGGCTCCTACGTCAGAGGACAACCCTATGCACAGGAAAAGGAAATCAAAAGGTGGATTTTTTTGGTTGCTTCAGTATCTTGGGAGCTGCTGTGCTGTCATATTGCCTACTATTAGTTTCCATACATGGAAGGTAATGCATGGTGGCACTTTACTTGGGGGGGGGGGGGGGGGAGGGGGGGGGGGGGGTTTTTTTTTTTTTTTTTTTTGTGTCACTCTTTCCCCCGGGTTTTTTTCCCCCCGTTTGATTTTTTTTATTTTTTTAAAAAACAGC
>NC_048310.1:19760871-19806489 GCF_013100865.1 Trachemys scripta elegans
AGAAGGGGGAGGGATTGCTTTTTGTAATACTTTCTTGGTCAACTCTGACCCAGTGTCTTTCTCCACCGCTAATATTTCTGTAATTATTGCAAAAACACCTATAGTCTTCTCCCTCTTCTCCCCTCCCCCCATATACAGTTTAACGCAAATATAATTGAGGAAAGATTAAGGGAACTCTACTTTTATCTGTGATGCCATGCACAGGTTTAACAGGGGATAAGATGTTTTATCCCATAAATAGACTTGCCTTTCTATGTCTTTAGAGCCACAGTAGAAGCTTTTGCTCTTTGATGGAGAGCACAAGAAATATGTAGCTAACGTGCTTCATTACCTTACCTTTCTTTTTTACATAGGTGAGAAGTTGAGTGCCATAGTTCATAAGGATTGGAGATAGAGGTTAGTAAGACTTACCCCCACTGGTCATAGCTATTAATATCCCACACAACTCCTTGAACAAAGATCTTGTGTTCGTACATAGCTATAAAAAACAAACCAGAATTAACTGTAAGCCTCATCAGAAAACATCACTGAACATTACTAGTAATGAGACATATTTACCAATTAAGGCTCCCAGAGTGAACGGGGAAAGTTTTGTAAACACAATGGAATTGGTTGGGCGATTTCCTTCAAAGACCTTTCAAACAAAATAAACAGTGTTACATCCCAAACAGTCTCACATCAGAGTCACATGAATCTATTTTTCCAGGCCCCTAGTAGCAGAGAGTCACACACCAAGTTATGTTTTATTTTAATTAAAGACTGTACAGAGAGCAACATGAAGAGCATTAGAGGAGAGAATAGCAATTTCAATCATAATAAGTGTCAGCATAATAGTAGTAAATTGTCATCTCCAAATGCCAGGAGCATGCACAGTAGAGCCCTGCAACCCAACCCAAACACAATGGGGCTCAATGACCAGTGTTGGGTCCTGGTCAGATCAGGATGTTGCCACTAGCTGCACAGTGTGATGCTGTGCCAAGGAGTTGCAGTGCCTCTCACTCTGCAGTGCACAGAGCAGGGGACTGCAGATGACAGGAGCAGGGCATGCTGGCACATCCAGCTATCGCTGTGCTGACCTCATGGGCACAGGTTTGGGGGTGGGGGAGGGTCAGGTTGAAAACAAGTCTGCCCACTTGGATTTGGATTTGTGGGTTTGGATTTTGTTTGGACCTAAAAAATTAGGCCCAAGCAGACTTTTAAATGCACACGTTCAGTACTATGGGGATGACAGCAAGTGCAGTAAGATCAGGCTTCCAGGGCTAGACATGGAAAAGCCTGTACTGTCTGGAAAGTGCTGCAAGGTTGCAGTAGCAGAACAATGACATGGTTTGGTTTTTAAAGAGGAATTAGCCCCATAGACAGACACCCCACCCCCACCCCCCAAGTTAGGCTCTGGATCTCTAAAAATTCAACATTTGCAGCTTGCTGCTCATATCTAGCCAACTGCCACCAGAAGGCGCCCCATTTCTCCTAGCCTACTACATTTCAATAGTACCCCACCCTAATGTCTGCAACACACACACACACACACACACACACACACACACACCACTTTTAACACCAAAATGTAGCAGAGTAACTTGAATTACAGTTGTCACCACATGGATACCTTATGTGGAAGAAGTTTCTCCAGAGGTTCTCCACTCAGCCCAGTAGCCTGCAGTTCTTTTCGAGCCTCATCAGCAGTCTTTCCTTTCATCAAGGCCTCAGTCTGAGCAAGAAAGTTGGCCAGAAGGATCTAATGGGAAGAAGTTAGATATTAACAAGCCAGTCAAATTACTGCTCTTCTAGTTAATGGAGAGGGAGCACTGTCTAGTGCGGGGGTCGGCAACGTTCGGCATGCGGCTCGCCAGGGCAAGCACCCTGGCGGGCTGGGACAGTTTATTTACCTGCTGACGTGGCACGTTCAGCCAATCGCAGCTCTCACTTGCCGCAGTTCGCCGTCCCAGGCCAATGGGGGCAGCGGGAAGTGGCGCAGGCTGAGGGATGTGCTGGCCGCGGCTTCCTGACGCCCCGATTGGCCTGGGATGGCGAACTGCGGCAAGTGAGAGCTGCGATCGGCTGAACCTGCCACGTCAGCAGGTAAATAAACTGGCCCGGTCCACTAGGGTGCTTACCCTGGCGAGCCACGTGCTGAACGTTGCCAACCCCATGTCTAGTGCTTAAGAGGCCAGGACTGCACCAGGATTCCATTCCAGGCTGCAGAACCTCAGGCAAGTCATGTAGAGCTAAAATTGAGGTACCAGGTACAGCAAAACAGAAATATGGTTTTTCTTCCTCCGAGTCAGAAGGCTTTTCAGTGTCATGAATATATGACAAGGAGCATTTAAAGATTCAGGGTGAAATCAGACTTCAGTGGGGCCAGGATTTCACCCTCAGAAACCACCACAATAACTACAGCACTGGATCCAACCTCTGTAGTGCTCCTTTTGTGGACAAAAGTGGTAAAACATGAGTCTGCACTTTCTTCCATGCCATCCCCCTCCCCCCCCAATCCATGGGATGTTCTTAATCAGACGACACCAATTCACCAGCTTCTCCTCAAGGCCTATACAAAGTTTGCTAGCTGAGAAATCCATTAACTCGTAGACAGAAACCTTAATGTCATGCTACATACCAGCCCTGCCTGAACAAACATTCATATTGCAGTTACCCATCATCCCTCCTCTCTTTACTATCATGCTACCTCATCATTGCATCACATGGGTTAGTCTGCAAGCTCTTCAAGGCAGAGATCACATCCTGTTTTGGGTAGTGCCTATCCAGGTCACCATAATATATCATTTCTAATGTGCCTAGGAATGATTGAGTGAAATGGCTTTTTCTCCCTTAAAAAAAGGTTCTTTATATTTGTCTGAAATCAGTGTTAACATCTTGTCACAAAAATCTAGAGTACAATTTAAGTGGAGTCTGGCAACCTCCATTTGAAATTGGCCCTGGAAGTAATTCCATTTGAGAACACCTCCCCCCGAAGCTTGAAATAAAGTGGTAGCACTGGGAAAGTTACATATTGCACTGGGAAAGTTAATGGAAAATCAGTTTGTAGTTATGTTAAAAAGTGTGCCAATATAAATGGACTGATTAAACCAAATCAGTCCAGGTTTATAGGAGACAATGCTCAGAAGATAGCCTGTTGGTATCTTTATGAATTATTCTCCAAGGACTTGCAAACCTTGGAGGTCAGGAGCATCTCTTAAGGAAAAGGTTTCATCTCCTTTGAACATTTGACTTCTTGCAATCTGCAGGCTAAGCCTGCAATATTCTCTCCCTCTCCCCAGCCCTCAAAGCACCAATAGGCCATATTTTGTCTGCCTCTAGACTAGAGAGTTGCAAGTTCTGCAGGAACAAAACCTCTGTGTATTCAAGTCAGATTGTTCTGCCACATCCCATGTGTGGGGGCAGTCTCAGACATTAAAAATGTGGTCCAGTGTCAAACTGATGAATTCTGATGTACTGTAGTGTTGAATGAACTCTAGTCTCTTCAGCAGTAGTAAGAGGAAATATGGCTGCCAATGATTACAAGCACAAGTAGTTTTACCTTGTGATGCAAGCCATTTCTGATTGGATGTTGAGTCTGGACTGGGATTAGAAAATCGCAGGGGATTATACGAGTTCCTACAGGGAAGACAACATTAGAAACCTATGAATACTTTGTATTAAAATCAAGCAGGAAGTGTTTTCTTAAAAAGAAGAAACCCAAAATTTTGGCAAATTTCAGCCACTCTAAACTAGTCTAAGACAATAGCAAAAAGTTTTCCAAGAAACTAACATTTCATAAATTCTTGACCAGCTCTATTTTAGAGTATTAGTTTTTTAGAAGTCTAAATCCTTTTGCTGCAACACTAAAGTATGTTGCCTTTTAAGGCCACTGGTTAACAACAGGGGGATGGTAGGTAAGAGGCCTACGCCAATTTAGCCAATACTTTGCCCTCAAGACAGTATAATTCTGCAACCCCTGCAGCATCTGGTGTTCAGAATTTCCTCCCAAGCCCAGGTGTTCTGCATAGCGGTCACCAGTTTTACAGTTGTACCTTGATGAATGAGCTGATAAAAGGCATGCTGCCCATTAGTTCCAGGTTCACCCCACACAATAGGGCCAGTATTGTAGTCCACACGAGTGCCTTTCTTGGTGATGTATTTCCCATTAGATTCCATGTCACCCTACAAGCAATGAGGTTAGAGGTTTCAGATATACCCTATGGGTTTTTTGTTCTTGCGGAGTCCTCTATTAGGCCTGTAACAACTTTCTCCATTTACTTTAAAATTGATAAAGATAAACAAAGTTAAACATGTTAAAGTTAGTAGTTTGGTTTGCTGACATCAGGAAGGTTGGGATGCTAACAAAATCTGAGCTGAGACAGGGTTTTTATGAGCCTCTCTATTGATGGTTGTGAATACAGCCAATAGTTGTATTGCTGTCGGTTACCAAGATAGTATTCTTCCTGAGAACCCTCCAAAATGTATACTTAATATAATGGCAGTGTTTTAGCAATGTCAATCCCAAGCTATTAAAAAGACAAGATGGTAGGCAACATTTTATTGGACCAAACTTCTGCTGGTGAAAGACAAGCTTTCAAGCTACACAGAGTTCGTCAAGTCTGGGAAAGGTATTCTAACACAGCTAAATACTACATGGAACAGTTAATTTAGCATAAGTAGTTAACACATATTCTAAGGGACCATTCCAGGTGAAGTAGCCTGTTATATTACTCTCCAGTGATCACCATCAAAAAAAGGGATTCTTTACCCTAACAAGCCAAGTGCACCCTGACCTCAAAAGGCCGTGAACTATCTATGCACAGACTTAGACAACCTTCCGTACAAGCTGAGCCTTACCTGCTGGAAGTAAGCAGCAAAGCGGTGCATGTACTGGTCATATGGCAGGAGTGCATGAGTTTCACAGCCATAAAAGTTTATATACCAGACACCCAGCATGGCCAGCAGAACTGGCACATTCTTTTCCAGTGGAGCAGTGTGGAAGTGGTTGTCCTATGTAGGAAAGAAAAAACTACACAGTGACCAAAGAAATTTACTTCCTTCTGAGTTTGGTCCAATTGTCCCCCAAATTGAAGAGTAGCAATAAAAAACGATCTAAGACTGGGAAGGAAGGGGTGAGCTCCAACAGAAAGTGTTTTCAAAGCAGTGGAAACAATAAGGAGCTTGGGGAAGACCGGTACTTTTCCACAGGTGATCTTTAAAGTTTGTCACCATCAGCAGTCTTAATAGCAACATTGTACCAAGTTAATGGGAACACAATATTTAACAAGCATTGGCATACTCACCATCCAGTGGGCTCCTGCAAGCAGTTTCTCAAAGTTGTCAAAACCTAACCAAAAAAAAAAAAAAGTACATTTTAACCATCACAGCTTACACATGGTTTCCTTGGAAGATAAGGCCTAGATTCTTGTACACTAAGATTTCCTTTCATTAGAAAATGTTGAGTTGGAAAGCTGCACGTCTACTACATTTTATATCTTCGGCTCTATCTGTGCCCCCTAGGTTGGGATGTACTTAATTTTGAGTAAGTCTTGGCTTTAAAATTTCAAGGCTAAACTTCAGTAAGTTTTTATACTTTAACCTTAGCCTGAAAGCTGAATGAGACAGAATAAGTAACACAGGGAAATATACACAGAGGCAGCATCTGTTATCTGTATCTGAATTACTACAGCATAGCTTTCTGATCAGTCTCTGAATTAATGAGACACATGGTTCACCCTAGAAAAAAATTGGAGAACTTTATCAATAATTTGCCTACCTTGGTTTATATATACAGTCCTATCATTATGGTCCTTAACCAGCACTGCTCAGTGTGCATTAGAAAAACTGGTGCCCTAATCACCCCCAACTACACTACAGAATTAATTGATAAACCTGTCCCTCTTCAGTATACAATTTTGAGGAGGAGGAGGAAATGGAACTAGTGATGAAAGCAGTAACTCTGTACGGAGCTGCTTTTGTAGACTACTGGATCAAGAGCAAATAGTGCAGCTAAATCAGTATGCCAGCAACATTTATTTAAAAGCAGACTTGGGTTGCTCAGGCAGCCAGAAGGGTGCTGCCTCTCTGCCACTTAGTTAGAATGGAAGAAATCCATTTAGTTTTACACAGCAAAGTAGTATTTCACACACTGCAACTCCCAATACTCAATCTCAAAAGCACAACTCTATTTCCTTATTGCCTCGTCAGTGTCCAGGAAATTTTAGATTTCATTTTTCTAAATTAAATAAAGTGACTGACTTTGCACAGAAATCAAAAATATTTTTGACCATGCAAGTGGCCAAGATGCCTGGTTGGCCATTTTGTCAAAGGCAAATTTGTGGGTGCAATTTCAGAAGTTGAGATGTGCTACTGAAATCCAAAGAGCCAAGTTATCTATTTCACCTTAGGTCATTTTAGCATATTCAATGTGTGTAAATCTCACTGCTGATCATGCAAGCCATGTTGAGTATTTTTATATAATATGGATACATACCAACATGCAGAGCAATGGAGAGACCAATGGCTGACCACAATGAGTAACGGCCACCAACCCACTGCAAATAAAAGTTTGTTTTAGATAGCAGTAACCTTGTATGAGGATTCTGTGTTTAAACATATGGCAACAAGTTCTACTAACTCCTCTCATACTGCACTCTTTAGATCTTAAAATAGAAATTTCCAAATTCAGTTTTGCTCTTCAGAACACAAGTTTTTATTTTAATACAATATGGAGATTTGTGTCCTTCCTTGTTCTGCACACCCATACCAGACCATCTCTGGGAATGGGTTTAGTTTAACTGGTAAAACAGAGCCAGAAGATGCTTACACTTTTTATGGGTTCCAGAATAAGCTACCTTAAGTGTTCAAACTAAAATGTAGTTTCATGTCATTTTTACAGAATCACTTTTTGGCAATGTGGGGCTGTGTCCATTGCCTATGAAGGACTATCAGTTTGGTTATAAGTGGGGGGAGAGGGGGCGGAAGAGAAGAGAAAGGGATTTCTTTAATAAAATCTTAAATATCAGCAGTAAAAACAAACCATTCCGTAAAATAATTCTAGAGTGGCTCAGTGATCTGATTGGTGAATATGCTTGGTATGTTTTATGTGCATCCATTAGGAGGCAAATGTGTTTGGAAGCGGTCAACCAGTGAGATCAAAGCTTGTGGTCCAGGGAGCTGGCAGATCACCTGGTACTGGCTCCTACCTCACTTCCAGCTGCTAACCCGAATCAAAGGCAGCTAAATCTGCTTAACTGCTGTCCTATTACTACTTTTGCTTACAAGTAATCCTTGTGTCAACTACAGCAATGTGAAGGCATTGCAAATGGGAGAAGTGGTGTGCCACAAAACATTGACAAGTTGGCCAGGCTATGAAACTGTTCAAGAATCCTTGTTATAAGGGTTAAACCAACCTGAAAGTTAAATAGCTTTCATGGTTTCAATAACAGCATATTTAAAATTAGGTTTTAAAGTTCTTGTCAGGCATGTAACAAGGAGCAATGTAGTGATCTGTTTGAGGTTTTCAGGCATAGGTCAGATATATTTATTTTTCACAAGGTTTGAGATGAAGGTTCACTGTACTTACAATTTGTGTCCATTACTAAATAGCAGATCAAATTCTGGGATATTTGACCTTTACTGATCTAAATTATACAGTAGAGTGCAATAGTCAAATGTCACAGCTTATAATAACTACTTGTAAGATCTACGCTGGGAGCAATGAGCTATCTCTTGTTACTCAACAGCTGTCTAGACAGCACTGCCTACAGAAAGCTCCTCTTCTGACCTTTGATAGGGAGACATTAAACTGAATGGCTAAGATTGATATATTTCACTACTTTGACATGTTCCCTCAATTTCTTATAATATATTATTGTCTTAAAGCACTAGTGGGTTTATTTTAGCACCTCCATAATTTTTTTTCCCCTGGATTTTGACCTTTTAATTTGGCTTTTCTGAAGCAGGTTAAGTTATTCTAACAGTTAGCATCTACTGCTTAGTGAAAACATTTACTTACATCCCAAAACTCAAACATATTCTCAGTGTCGATTCCAAAGTCTTTAACTTTAGGCTAGAATAAAAATAAAATGGATAAATACATTCGTATTAGAGAACTCAGACATCATAAACAGCAACTCCAGGATGCTTATGTAGCTAAACTTATAGTTAGCTTAAAGATACTAGTTCCTATATAACTAAAGCGCACGCACACACACCACCCCCACTGACTTCATACTCTGGGTCAGAAGTTTAAAGCCTCCACCAGAAAATAAGCCATGATTGATCCTTCATTCCTCCTGGTCAATGTACCATTTGTCAGTGGTCCCAAAACAAGAAGTTAAATTTAGCAGTGTAAATTGATCATAAAATTTGTCAATGGCAAGTAGTGTAATGAACCAACATGGCATTCAGTGTTGTGCAAAATGAATAGTTACATGCAGCAGGGCCAGAATGGAGACTGGGATAGGAGAAAGGAACTTTAAATCAACTTGCAGAAGGCTTTGAGGTAAATGCAGACCTCTCATCTTATTATAGATGTTCTTATTAATTTGCTTTAGTTTTTTACACTACAGCCCTTTTATGCATGCAAATTTTCACTGTACATACCCACCAAATGCCAAGACTATGTGTTACACTACTTACACCCAACAGCTTACTTTCATCATTGCAGAACTCAGCCCAAAGGTTTAAATGGTGTTTAAAACCCACTTAACATCACGACTTTACCAAAGAGTACATAACTAGTTAAGCAAGAAGTGGCATCCTTTGTTAATAATGGGGCAACCATTTGAATTGTAAATCAGAAAATGATATGGAGTAGAGATTTTTACAAATTTGATCTAAAAGAAAAGCATAAGTATATAAAGCAGATCTGAGCAATATTTCCCATCCTAAATAAACCATTCTTTGAAGGCCCTTTGGAGACTGGATTTTCCCATAATCCACTATTGGGAATATTATTCTCTCTTGTACCTGAAATTGCAAGAAGACTCCCTTTCCAAGAGCAAGAGGATCTTGAAAGCATGAGGGATTGTTTCCA
This sequence comes from Trachemys scripta elegans, assembly GCF_013100865.1. NCBI lineage: Eukaryota > Metazoa > Chordata > Testudines > Emydidae > Trachemys > Trachemys scripta. Next base: position 19,769,891 of record NC_048310.1, read on the forward strand.
CACCTTACAGGGTTTTAATTAAGTCCATTGTTAGAATCTATAGCATAGGTCTAAACAAAGTGTTATACTTACACCATTGGTAGACAAGGCGACAAAATGCTTGGCCACAGCAGAAGGCTTTAATAAAATAAAAATATAAAATAGTTAAACACAACACTGCTAAATATTTTGCATTGCTGATCAGCCATGAAGCTGGTTTACGTGTGCTGACACAATGATGACTGTTCTTTTAATATTTGCCACTACTGGCATTAAGAAAACATTATTGATTGTTGCTATTCGTGTATATTTGCTCTGTCTGTGAGCTTTACTATCATGAATACAGACATAAGATATTCAGTAGCATGTCTGTCTGACCCAACTGTAGGCAAGGTTCAAAGATAGTTTAGGTCTTCTTATAGCAAATATCCTGGAGCAACATACTCAACCTTCAGGACAAGGTGCTGAACAGGTCTGTCTACATCAACCCTTGCTGACCAGGTTTTGGAGCAGCCTGAGTTTGATATGTTACAAAGATACTCCTGGCTATCATCAAAAGGTCAGAAATCCTTGCCTTGGTTCTTTAATGGATCAACCCCAAGTGACAGGCTTGAAATTCAGCACCTGACTTAGAGATTCAGGTTAAGTATTTCGGTATTTCTGGACTAAGGGAGGTACTGTTATATGAATAGTTTACAGGAGAAATGCTCTCAGACCCTGATCTTGAAAAGTAAATGTAGTCACCCTAGTGGGAGTGGGTTAGAAATTGCTTCTTTAATTAAAAAGAAGACTTGCATTTCGAAGTAGGAGTGGTAGGAGAATGAGGGAAGGAGTGAGATGCCAGAGTATGAACTGAAGACATCTATTCACAATTCGGACATCTGCTGCAGCAGCCTCCATCTATTGCTTCAACTATAACTGTGTGTAGCTTTGAATGTTTTGCCAAGTACTGGCAGGCCATTCCACATAGGCTAGCATCTCCAAGTTTCCTCCACCTCACAGAAGTCTGGCAGTTGTACCATATTTAAGGTGGTTTTGAGATACAGACTACAATTTATTCAAGTACTTTTATACAAAGGATTTTAGGTGCAACTCAAACATTTGTCTTAACACCTAAGTGGCTTCATCACTGATTAAGATTAGACATGCAACCAGTAACTTTAGTGGTAATGGAATTTAATTTAATTTGACAGATCCAACATTTGCTAACGTTTATAGCATGTGTTTGGGCAGCTGTTGGCTCTGCTCCAGAGCTTGCTTAGAACAGACATGGGGAAGCTCTATTATGTATTCCATTATGTAATTTAAGCATATTACACTTACATCATTAGCAGAACGAAGAAGCCACTCTCTGGCCGTTTCTGCATTGGTAATAGTTTCTTGGGTGGTAAAAGTCTGCACAGCAGAAAAGAGATCTTTTAATACAGTCATTCACAGGAAGTACATGAAGTCTGTATGGCGTTTAAGGAATGCAAGACAAGGTTAGGCTACCAAAACATCAAGTTGTTCCAGACAGTCAGAGCAGAGTAACCCTAAATTTATATAACAGACACCAGCAGCTTGATTTCAAGGAAGAGTGCACCCACTGTGCATGTTCAGACAGATGTTCAGATATTAGTATTTCTAGGTGTACACTTAATTTCACATTAACATTGGTCTGAGGACACAAGGAATATTAAGGATTTCTTTGGCAGGTACATAGTTTTAACTCATAATTGATATTTGAAGGAGGGCATAAACTGTTTGGACTATAATTTCCACTCTAAGAGTGGTGTTGACTTCTAACAAACTTAAATTGGGAAAACCATGTAGTTAGATTGTTAGCTCTATTTTCATTCCCATTTGGGACAGTCTATTCTACTTCATTTCTGCCAAGACTCTTGCCACAACTTTATTTTGCTGATTAAAGAAAACATGTTCCTGCTTTATGAAGTGTGCAAACAAGGTCAGTCATGCAATTCTTCTAGGATCAGCTTCAGCCATTCTGATTTACTCAACCATCACAATATAGCTTTAAGGATGAACATTACATTCATTCTACTCCCATCCATCTCCAAAATTATTTTGTTACAGAACACACATTTGTTAAGAAAATAAAAAAATACCATTCATGCCCTTCCAAATATATCCAATTATCTAACTACAATCTGGCAAATAAACTGAACTGTTACTCTTTCAGCCTGGCAATATTTTGAGCCTAAAACTGATGATTGAACTCAATTACTCACAAGACAATGTTAGTGGTCATTGTGAAGTTTCCTTCTTACTGCATACATTAGTTGCTGGTCTATGTTACTGCCAAAATGAGATAATGAGCAATACAAGCAAAGCAAGGTCAGCATTACACACATGGGAATTTGTTAGGGACTGTGCCTTTAAAACCAATGGGGTTCTGCTGTGCTTTAGAAATGAAGAACCACAGTCATACAACTATGAAGTTTTTGTCTCCAACTTACTCAGGCAAGACATAAGCCAGCATATGTTTTAGTTAGTATTTCCCAAAGATGAACAACACACACACACACACACACACACACAAAAAAAAGACAAGACCCTCCCAGCCGTGACGTTCCTGAATTAAGGCAAACCATCCTAAAGCAGCATTCTAGAAATGCAGTTAGAGTAGGTTTATATTCAAGTGTAAAACTGAAAGTGTACAGAATGCTTACAGATTGACAAAATATTATGCTGGCAATTTGTAGCTTCTACAATGTTTACTGTGATCAAGAAATGTAACATTTTGAGTTCTTTGGGGCACAGACTTGTCCATTTTGTGTTTGTACTGAGCTTAGCACAGCAGGGTCTGGTTCTAAGGGACTATTACAGTATAAAAACTTAATATCGAACAGCTACTGTGACAAATGTTACAGAATTCTACTTAAATAAGATCTCACTAGTGTACTGTACTTTGTGAAGGATCTATTGTATATACAATTAAGGAGTAAAACTAGGTTCTAACAAATAGGAAAAATGCATCAGAAATATGGGGAAAATGCTAAACCTGATCTTGAATTTTAAAGAACTAGCCACATGACATCACAAATTCCATCTATGGGATATGAACACATGGAGACACAAGACTTTTTGGGTATGGCTCAATGAAGTATTGGTTTTGGACACAAAAATCATTCATTTAAACATTTAGAGAAGTTAATATTTTCATAGAATTGTAGGACTAGAAAGGACTTCAAGAGGTCTTCTAGTTCAGTCCCCTGCACTCAAGGCAGGACTAAGTATTATCTAGACAATACCTGACAGGTGCCAGTCTAACCTGCTCTGAACCTTCAATTACAGATTCCACAACCTCCCTAGGCAATTTATTCCAGTGTTTAACTATGACAGTTAGGAAGTTTTTTCTAATGTCCAACCAACACCTCCCTTGCTGCAATTTTTATTTATTGAGTGATCTCCATTTTGGCCATTTACAAGTTGAGAAAGTCACCTGCTAGTGTTAATATCTGCTATACCTTAGATGCAATGACGAAGAGTGTTGTCTCAGGGTTAAGCTCAGCCACGGTTTTGGCTATATGAGTACCATCAATGTTGGATACAAACCAGACACGAGGGCCTCCCTTGGAATATGGTTTCAGGGCTTCAGTCACCATAACAGGGCCCTGGAAAGCATCAATATAGTTAGGTTGTAACATCTTCACTGCATGTGTGCACACCAAAAAAACCCCATAAAGTTATGCAGAGGTCAGTACTTGAGAGCTTACCAAGTCTGAGCCACCAATCCCAATATTGACCACATCGGTAATTGCCTTTCCAGTGTAGCCTTTCCATTCTCCACTACGAACTTTCTGCAGTTTAAACACACCAATGAACATACACAGATTTCAATTAAGGTTAAGTTACAATGACTACAATATCAAGACTGTCATTTACATATAGAGTAGGTTCACAAATACTCCTCAGAGAATCTCCCAAAAGGTTCTCCTTTTAAACAAAAAAAATACAGAGCTAAAAAGTAAATCCATAAGACAACAAAAAAGGATTTAGAGAGTTTTAAATAAAAAGACTTGATCATTGTTGACACAAATATACCGAGTTATAAAGGGCAAAGGTCAACCTTCACATATGCACATACTCCCCTCACTCAACTCCAACTGGAGCGGCACATTTTTCACAAGACTGACGAGGGCCCTTACTGTAGACCAGTGACTAATGTTAAAGCTTCATACAGGCCAGTGATTTCCTCATACCACAGCCAAAGTACTGCATACTAATACCAGTACATAAGTTTACAAGAACAGAATAAAAAGACCATGACAACCCTTCCTCTGTTCCATCATGGCAATTACAATAAATATGAATGTTAAAGAGGAGGAACATCAAAGAAGCAACCCAAATTAAAAATTTATATAATATCAGGAGATGAGTGAGCTTTTAAATTCTGGTTTGCATTTGAACTTAAATTCAGAGGCGTTTGGATCTGAAGTTCCGCATTGGGCCTCTAATTAAAATAAGTAGGTTTTGCTAGATATAATAGAAAACTTGTTCTAAAAAGTATCATGGGTATACAAGATCTATGTCTAAACAAAATATCCAAAGGTTTTCCATTGTACACAGGTCTTATATTAAGAGAATCAGTTCTGTGCTTCAGCCTTACTCTTCTTGGTCTGCCAGCTACTGAAAGCTTTGAATAAAAGCTGTCAAACTAGTATAATACCAAAATACCAACCTGCATTTGCCCATCATCCACCATCTGTGCATTAATCCCACTCATTGCACAGAGGTAAGCTTGCAAACATGAGCAACATCCACTACCTTGGAGAGCTGAAAATGTTACCCATTTTTTTTCTGCAATCAGATCAATCATCTGAGCGCCAATTATTCTAATACTTTCTCCCCAGACATGCTTTGTTATAAAATTGTTACATAACTGTACATCTACAAGCTTTCTTGAGTAAAGAATCATTCTATCATAACAATCTTAGCTACAGGGTACTTAAACAAAAACAAACAAACAAACAAACAAAAAAAAGACACACCACTCTTCTCAGTCTCTTCAGGCCATGTAAAGGAACCATATTTTTAGCCTCAATAGATAAGGCTTAATCAAGCACCCTTTAGTTTCCACCAACACAGGGAAGATTAGAATGATGTTTAAACATTATTAATTGTCACTCAGACAGGGGCTCTGGTCTGCATGCAAAGTGCCCAATTGCTAGCTCTGAAGATTGAAGTCCTTACCTGCAATACAGGTATGGCACAGACAGCAGCAGATACTCCCCCACACTATACCACAAGTACATTTTAATCCTGACCAGGAGGGAGAACTTCTAAGGGATAAAAGATGGTTGAGCTTCTACAGCTCATTCTGTTCTTAACTGTGGGCTGAGGCTGCCAACAAAAGATGCCAATTAGTGTCAGTTATTTTGGTTTGGGCACTTCTCCACTGGGAACTGGATCTACTCCAAACTCATTTCACATAGGCCACCCAGCAGTCAGACAAGGGTAACTTTTGGTCACTACCATCAGGGCAGGATTTACAACTGACAACCTCATAAGCAAAGGTTTACCCCATCGTCATCCCTGTACCTCACTGACATGTTTGTTATGTATTGGCAGGTTTAAGATACCTAGAACCATGTATATTGAACAGCCCTTATCAAGCATCTGAGTTTGGCATTCAGGCATATGAAATTCATCCAAAACTTAAGCAAATACCCAATTTGTTCTCCATGTTTGTTCCTAGCCAACTGTTCTTAAATCAAAGAATTGTCACTATAAAAGTGAGTGTCTAGAACTACTTTGACAGACATCTACATTTTAAAGATTGTAATGTACTAAACCAAAGACAAGAGACATTTATGATTTGAGAGCAGAAGGTGCAAGGTTTAGACTAGCCAGGGGGCAGACCAAAGAATTCACACTGTTAAGTTGCAAACAAACAGAGCTGACTCTTACATATGCCTTATGCAAGACCTTGAGATGCTTCAAAAAAAATGGCTACATGATTAGAAGAGACCATGGAAAGAATCCAAGACACCTTCTACAATACACTGTAGAATTGTTGGAGCACCTGCCAAGTGACAAGTGAGCTGGGAGTCTCCTGACTGCACTCACATTAGCAAATAATGACTAAGGGGGAAGTTACTTCTAGACAAACATTTCTACAGTAAATGACATACAACCAAGTGATTAATTAGTAAGGGGAGGGAGAAGTCATTAGGTGTTTGGTGCCTAAATATTGGGCTGGAACTCACAAGTTATGAAGAGGAGGGAAAAATATTACTTTAAACATAAAAGTTTGCATTTAAACTCAGGAAAGTGTTTTTCTAGCAAGTCTTGTTGAGGAAAAAAAAAGTAACTATTCCTGGAAGACAGGTACATATATGGATCTGTTTTGTTCATCCAGCTACTACTGTCCCTCATTCAAACTAGTTAAAATATGGACTACTACAGTATCTAAGTGTAACACAGTTATGCAAAGTAAACAGGTCAAATCAATTAACTGAGGACTTTATACCTGACAGAAGTGCTTCATCTTGTCCAACACCTTGTTAACTTCTGGGACTACATCTTTGCCATCCACTAATATTGGAACATTGGAGCGATTCCTCAGGGCAATATGAAGCACAGCCCGATTCTGAAACAAGGCGGCATGGGAGACAAACACCATAAAATATTAACAGAGGCAGTTTGGCAGTGTAGATACACCAAACACAGCACCCAGACGGCAGCAGTATTGCATTAAAGGCTGTGAAGCCTGCCTATCTAAGGATTGCTCAGACTATTAACTTGAAAGTCTTCTATGACCAGTAGCCTGCATCTCTCTCTCTCACTAACTATTTCCAACATGCTCACTGTGGTATCTAAGCACCTGATCAGATTTGACAGAGTTGGTGGAAAACTGTCCAAGACATTTCTAGAAAAGTAAAGTATGTAGTATGCATATTAGGCAAACATTAATAGATTGTTGTGAGAGGTAATGAATTTGAAATTGTAGTTAAAGCTTGATCTTTTGATAAGTAATTTTAATACATTTGCAATTCATACTTTTGCAGTAAGCCTAATGAGTTCAGTAGAAATTATGGTCTTCAGGATTGAAGATAGGAGTTGATCATAAAACTAAGTTATATTCAATAACTCAAGGGAGTTATGTACTTCAGCAGTTTCTCAATGACTGCAGCAGTAACAGCCCCTTCAATACAAAGGAAAAGATAAATAAGCATATCTAAGTAGCAGCCACGTGACAGGGAAATGTGATAAGCATGTTCTTCTATTCCACAACTATCAGTGAAGGGCCCCAAATACTTGTGTGCTACGTTAGAATTCTAGGGTAGTGCCAAATTCTAATCTCAGATGCACCACACCCCTGCTTATATCAGAGGCCAGAATTTGAGTCTTCACCATCTGCAGTGATGAGTTTGTTGCTGCTGTAATCTAGGATGGAGGATTTACAGTTAAATAATTCACCTGGTCCGTCTCACTGTTCTTTGCCTCACAATGCTCTTTTCATTGTAGCAAAGCCAACAAGGAAGATATGAACTGCCAACATTTATGGGTTAAATTACAGTACTCAATCCAAACTAAGCTTTGGTGGCTGCTGGGTCAGAAGACTCAGGAACTTCCTGAGCTATACCATTATGAAGATGCACCCTGTTTTTAAATTGGGGATGAAGGACGGTCCTGGTCACTCCACCATGGAATCAAATATATTAGTACTTGAACTGATTTCTACTTGTTATCATAAAACTTTTCAGATTGATAAATACTGCATTTGAAGAGATTTATTACTGCTGCAGTGACCATTAAACAGTAGTTTACTATCCAAGTTGAAACGTATCTGGGATGTACACCTGGCATTGCTATGCATGGGTGCACTAAATAGGACTTTTGCATACATGCACACCAGACAGCCAATGCCTCCAGCATCAAAATATAGATCAGCCTTAAGTGTGGTCAACAGCTTGTTTAGATTTAGAACGTTCTCTAAATTAGACGACAAGTCAATTCTGAATCTTTATTGCTTTAGACATGTTAAAAGGGATACCATCAAACAGAAAAATATTTAAGTAATCAGGACACTTCTGATTTAAAAAATTATTTGACATGATGTTCTGCTTAGCCAGATTGTGTTTAATTTACACTCTGATCTGATTACAGGTCAACCTTCAGATATAGCTCTGCTAACTGTAAAGGAGAGCTAGGAATCTCATAAATGCAAGTGTTCCTGGACTCTCTTAAGAGTCACCAGAGGTGATTTTTTGTAGCACTACCTCTTTCCATAGCAGCCCTTGAAGTAGGGAGTAAGTATTGGAGGCCAAGCAGGGAACAAAGTCCATTCCTTTAAAATAATGTTAGCTTAGGATCGAGTTCTCTGGTGAACAGTTATCTTGACTGGTATATTGTTCCAAGGCAGGGAAGAGAGCAGCCTCATAAGGAGTAGTTAAAATGGGCTACCTTGTGATAAGCCAGACTCTTTATGCCAGATTGAGCCACCAAGAGAGGTAGAACCTCACCAGCCACCCCTCACACCAGGGGTCGGCAACGTTTGGCACGCGGCTCGCCAGGGTAAGCACCCTAGCGGGCCGGGCCAGTTTATTTACCTGCTGACGCAGCAGGTTCGGCCGATCGTGGCCCGCACTGGCCGCGGTTCACCGTCCTGGGCCAATGGGGGCGTCGGGAAGCAGTATGGGCGAGTAATGGGCTGGCTGCGGCTTCCCGCCGCCCCCATTGGCCCGGGACAGCGAACCACGGCCAGTGGGGGCCGCAATTGGCCAAACCTGCCGTGCCAGCAGATAAACAAACTGGCCCGGCCTGCTAGGGTGCTTACCCTGGCAAGCCGCGTGCCAAACGTTGCCGACCCCTGCCTCACACCAATCCCCAGATAGTTAATAAAAATCAAGAGCTGAATGGGGCAGAGCTGTGCCCTGCTCAGCTAAGATAGTCTTAGAAAGCAGGGTGCTCCCACCTGCGGCTGGGTGACTGCACACGGGAGGGATGAACAATCACTGTGACTGCACTGACTTTGAAACTCTGAAGGAAAAAAAAAAAAAAAGTAGTAATTTCATTCTGAACCAGTGAACTCTTCCAAGCATTGTTTCTGGATTACTGGTCAGAATTAAAAGAGGTTTGATTGGCACAAAGACCCAATTTTCAGATAGTTGAAATTTGAGGTCTGCACTTATGCAATTGCAAGTACAAACTGGCTAAATTCCTATTTCTGGGTCCAAACACAGACTTCAGTTTTCTGAAGAACGGTTAGGTTTTTATAATGGTCTGTAGTCATTCTAGCCACTAAAGTTTTAACTGCTTGCCTTAAAAAAAAAAAAAAAAGGCAGGCAACAATTTTATCTCCAGCTAAGGCTTTATTTTACTTTTGTCCTTTAAATGCAAGGGATTAAAACAAAAAGGGAGGGAAACTGCCTTTCCAATGCTGCTTTATCAGAACATGTCAAAACACCTCTACAAACACTCAATACTCACAAGCAAAACATAATACAACTGCTGAGCTCTTCAAAGCAAAGGGTTTAACAGTGTCTCTGCAAGTTCAGTGTCAATAAAAACAAGCAAATAGCTTCCATCAGAAAAGCTCTACAATGTGAAAGGACCTTTAATATTTAAGACAACCTGCTTGGTTGAGCTACATTGTAGAGCACTCAGATTTTCTTCCATTCTCAATTTGTTGTATCCAACCTAGCTAAAGTCCTATGCAGCACACATCAACTTTGAGCAAGTGTGTTCTAATAAAGGAGAATCTGGATACAGTGATCACTTTCACACCTAGAAAAAAGGGAAGGTATTCGTTCTCTTGATGCAATAGGTGGCTAGTTCCCAAAAAAATGGGTTTATAACTGTCACTGATAAGTATCCTCAACAGCACAAAGCAGAAGTTCTTACTAAAAATTCTTGTATCATTTGCCAAGCATCACCACGACTGGTCTTAAGCAGAAGCAAAAGGAAGTGGCCCCTTGGATCCAATACCCTGCCCCATGTCAGATATCAGCTCTGTAATTCATCAGTTGGTCCCATCTCCCTTCTCCAGCAGAATGCCTTCAGAACCGGGCCAATGTGGGAAACAACTTCTGGCCCAGTTTCCTCCACTTCCAGCAGCTCAGGGCCCAGTAAATTGTAGGGCTGGTCTCCAGTTCTCCACCCCACCTCAGTTGCCATTGATATCATTGCTTGTTTTTGTCTTCTCCCCAGAGCTTGTGTGTATGGTGATGTACATGAGCAAAGAAATAAATACTACCACCACATTTAATAGTTCAATGCATCACAAGTAGCCATATGGTAGTAATTTCCAGCCCCACACTCCTCTAGCATAAATATGCATAACCTAGGTCAGTGTTCTCAAACATGGGATGTGTACCCCTGGAAGTACGCAGAGCTCTTCCAGCAGGTACGTCAACTCATCTAGTTATTTGCCTAGTTTTACAAGAGGCTATATAAAAAGCACTAGTGCAGTCAGTGCAAACTAAAACTTCATACGATGACTTGTTTATACTGCTCTATATACACGGAAATGCAAGTACAATATTTATATTCCAAGTGATTTATTTTATAGTTGTATAGTAAAAGTGAGAAAGTAAACCTTTTTTCAGTAATAGTGTGCTGTGACACTTCTGTATTTGTGTCTGATTTTGTAAGCAAGTAGTATGAGTGAGGTGTAACTTGGGGGTATGCAAGACAAATCGGACTCCTGAAAGGGGTACAGTAGTCTGGAAAGGCTGAGAGCTACTGACCTAGGTGACATAGCCACAGACAGAAATAACCTTACCTCAGTGAAGTTGATCTTCTCTCCAGTGAACATTTGCTCCCTAGCATTTTCAACACCTCTTGACTTTGCCTGAGAAGGGTAAAAAAATATATCATTCACTTAAGGGTAGAAGTAACTAGCCCCTCCCAGGTAGGCCCAACTGCATCAGAAAGGCAAGAATTTCTTCCATAAAATAATCTGGCTACAACAACAAAAGTTATATTGGCTACCAGTAGTTTACAGCTGCAAGAGTTCATTCTCCTATTTTAAAGGAGATTGGTTAGAAGGTGTTCCTTCACTGAGGGGAAAGTGGTGAAGGTGAAACTGACAAAACAATCTCAACTTTTTTAAATTACTCAGTTTCATCTTGTCAAGATCAGCAATACACCAGTCAATAGCCGATTTATTTTAATAAACAGAAAATTGATTGAAAGTAATTTTTTTTTACTGCTGGCCCAAATTTCTGCTAGTACTTCCAAATACAATGCAGCATAGATACAAGACTGTCTTGGTCTTTCATCTAACTAAGTAGCCAGGGAGAATGGTAAATTTGGACATCACACTGAACTGAGGTTATCCAGGCAAATCTTTTCAGAAATGGCAGTCCTGAAGCTTTCAGATGACTATTTAAGCAACAAAAGAGGTTTCATGCATCACTTTTAAATTGCAGATGTAATTCTATTAAGGACTTGACACTTGTACTAATTTAGTTTGATTCCTTTTTTATAATGTAAAAAAGTTTGTTGCTGAAGAGACTTGGACTGATCTTTAAAAGCATCTGATTGACAGGGGAAACATTTTTGGCTCCACCAACAGATATTTCGTTACATCTGAACGGACCAATTGTTATATGGTTAATGCCAGCATGTAGACAGGGCTGTGGTGGTGCTTGGAGCCAGCTCTCAGATATACTCCCCACCAGATTGTACAAAATAGCCCTCTGCTAGTGTTCTGCAGCTAAGGAGCTGACAACAGCCATCTTTCATGGCATAATCTTCCCATTCTCAATTCCATGAGGAGTCCCATCTTATATTAATGCAGATCTCATCAGTATTGTCTTATGTTGGTCGCTCTGCTGCACAGCCAAACCCCTCCTGAGGTGGGGCTTGGGGCCAGCGAGGCAGCTTTGGTAGAATAGCTCCTGACAGAGTCATGCTGCCTTGGGGGCAGAAAGCAAAGCTGTGAAGATACCTGCAGACCATCCTAGGTGAAGATACCTGCAGACCATCCTAGGGGCTTCATGGGCTGAATGCTTACCAAATCCTTGTGAATGTGGGAAAGAACTTCAGCCCAGCTCTCAAGAGTATTTAGTTTCCCAATACCCTGAATGATCTGGACCAGGGGTCAGCAACCTTTCAGAAATGGTGTGCCAAGTCTTCATTTATTCACTCTAATTTAAGGTTTTGCATGCCAGTAATACATTTTAACATTTTTAGAAGGTCTCTTTCTATAAGTCTATCATATAGAACTAAACTATTGTTGTATGTTAAGTAAATAAGGTTTTTTAAATGTTTAAGAAGCTTCATTTACAATTAAATTAAAATGCAGAGCCTCCCAGACTGATGGCCAGGACCTGGGCAGTGTGAGTACCACTAAAAATCAGCTCATGTGCCATAGGTTGCCTACCCTGATCTGGACCTTCGTGTCCTGTGCTAGAACACAATGTGCCAGGAAGGATTTAGCGCCTCATTTTTCTACAACTTGTTTTCACCTTTTATTAGATCAGGGTGAACATAAGGAATTACCAGGTCTATCAGCATCTTCATGATCTCTTCTGTAACAAGGTTCTTCGAATAATCCACCAAGATATCCCCATGATCAGTATTCAGAGTCACACTGCCAACAGAGATGGTTTGTTAATTAGCAAGTTCCTACAGAGCTATTGTTTTAAGCATGCAAGTAATGAGAGATTATCCAAATAATTTGAACCCCAAACCTACAAAAGCTAGTAATAGCCCAAAGGGCAGTTTTGCCCAAACAGGTTTCATAAGACGATTTACTAGATATTAAAAAACAGTTTAGTTTGACTATAATATTCCAACAAGTTAAACTGTAGTGTCCATTTTCTACTTGAAAAGTTTAAATAGAATGAAATCTATTAAACAGTGTTAGAAACAATCATTGACATTTATGCCAGTCATTTCAATAAATGCAACAAGATGAGAACAATCAAGTCAAGTATTCATATTCATCCCAGCATGAAAGTATGACAAAAGCAAGTATGCTAAAAAAAAAAAATCTATTACAACTCCAAGTATAAAAAAAATGCACTCTGCTCCATTCAGTATTCTCATTTGTGAGTTATGTAATCTAATCCTCACTGTCCCAGTGGAGCTCTCCAAATTACTTAACTAATCCTTGTTTGAAGAACATAGTCTAAATCTCAGAAGATCAGCATTTTCAGCCTTAGATCTGTTGAAGGCTGCAACATGAAGATGTGTTTATTAGAAGTAACATCAAGACAAATCATGTATTGCCATGCATGAGACTTCTTGGAAGATGGTCTACTTAATTAGCCTCTCGCTATAGTAGTGTAGGGAGAGATCCTTAGTTTATGTGCCGCTAGCGTGGACAAGGCATCCTCCCTCTGTGATTGGAAAAATGGGTGGGAGACAGTCTAAGCATTCCCTCTCACCCCCTACGGGCACCCCATCTGAAGCTCTAATTATTCCATACCGCTCAAAGCAACAGAATCCTCCAGTCATATACACATCTTAATTTTCTTTGCACTGAGGACTACTTTCACAGCACACTTCTCCTCTGGAGGAGAAACTCAAAACAGTTTGCTATAGCGTTGGAATGAACTATAGGAAACAGTCTCTGCCCAAGGAATCTTGCTCCCCTAGGCTATCCTATTTTTCTTTTGCTCCAGGTGCTGTGCACCCACAAGTCCCACTGAAGTCAATAGAAGCTGCAGGTACTCAACACCTCAACATTGATTCTGATCCTGAGTTCATGATTATCTCCTTTGTCTTTCTGCAGCAAGCTTTCCTTCCCCAGTATCTGAACACAATTTACACACTATTTTGGAGTGCACAGCTGTGCTTGCATCTGAAGAAGTGAGGTTCTTACCCACGAAAGCTTATGCTCCCAATACTTCTGTTAGTCTCTAAGGTGCCACAGGACCCTCTGTTGCTTTTTACAGATTCAGACTAACACGGCTACCCCTCTGATACTTGACAGCTGTGCTAGGAATTTAACAAGAGTAATAGCCCCTAGCCCAAATTTGATGTGACACAACAAGCAAGGGCCACAAATAGGGAGGGTGGATCAAGATGGGGAGACGAAGGACTAGGGTTATTATTGTAACATCAGTAACTCAATTAAGCATGTACATCTGGGTCCATTAATTTCATTTTTTGTTTCCCCCCCCCAATCCTAGCATAACTAAGATTACTGGACAGATTTAAATGGGGAGAGGAAGATATTTTGGCAAAAAGGTTTAGGGTACCATCAAAGAGAACAACAGGCAGGCATCAGAAAAGCAAATAGTAAGACTAGTACAATTCTTTTTCCACTTCAAATACAGCATACTAGTGTGATCAGCCTGTTCTACCACATCTTATATACTTTCCTAACGCTGTGTCTATGTTTCCAGTTTCCTCAGGTTAAGTATGCTTTTACTCTTGGGCCCAGTCACCAGAGGTTTTTTTTGTTACTGTGGACTATTTTGATTAGGAAGTGTTACTTAGGCACTAAAAGTAACTGCATCTATTCCAAGGGCCAAAGAATGGGACCCCATTTGCTAGGCACTGTATAAACACAATAATAGACAGATCCTGCCCTCAAAGAGCTTATAATCTAAATTGACAAGACAGATTGGGGGAAGGGTATATAACAAGCAGAGTGAACAATGTGATGGCAGCAAGAGTCATTAGTTTCACATTTTATTTTGGTGGGGGGGAAGTTGGAGTGGATCAGCTAAAAGGAGAGGAAACATTGAAGGGAAGTGGGGAGAGGAAGACAGGCAAGGGGAGAACAGAGTAAGAAGGGCATGTGTGGGTGAAGCGGAGGTGATGCAACTGTGAGGGAGAAGGGTCAAAAAACCAGCCAGTCAGTGCAGGGCAGAGAGTCCAGTCAAAACTGTAGGAAGTTCTCTGCATGTCTGAAAAGTCCCTGCTTTGGCGGCTGCTACAGCTGCTCCTTCCAAATGGAGTCTCTGGATAGTTTTTCCCTCTACACTTTTAGATATACAACCCCTAGTGTGGCTGCAGTTATACTGGTATAAAGGTGCTTATACCAATATAGCTTGCTATAAGCACCTTTATACTGATAAAGCTTGCTATACTTGTATAGGCACCTTTTAATCATTTAACTACATCCATATCAGGGGTTGTACAGTTCTAAACAGATTGAGCTAAAGCAGTATAACACCCGTTGAGACAAGCTCTTTAAGAAGCTACATTTTATACGTTTGTCACATTTTTAAATTGATACTAAATCCCTTAATGCACCTGAAGTTTGAACCTACTTTACTAACGAAATATCATGCCCTTTAGTACATTAATAGCTTTTTCCTAATTTTGAGGAATTCTAAAAACAATCCCAGACTACAATTAAGCACGAGGAAGTTAGACTCTGTTGCTATAATCTATTTGATGTATGATAAATTTTACCTTAACTTCACATTTTTGAAACTTGGGCTCCATGAGTCCTATGTTCAGACGAATGAAGGGGAACTTCCCAACTTATCTTCTATAAGAGAGATGATCTGATCATTGTAGCTGCTGTGGGCTACCACAACAAATCTAACTACCACCCACACCTCATCTGGAGTATGAAGGGGTACAATGTAATTTTATTTTCAACTCTTACTTCTAAAGTCACACTCTTCTTAAGCAGCAACAAAGAGTCCTGTGGCACCTTATAGACTAACAGATGTATTGGAGCATAAGCTTTTGTGGGTGAATACCCACTTCGTCAGAAGAAACCCAAAAAACCCATAGATCGATAATGTTCTGCTACAGTGCACATTCTGCAATGCGGCATCTATTAGATGGTGCTACCCATGTGAAAACAATGGACTTGTCATGTAAGCCACATCCACACTTAAGTGATGTAACAGTTTCCTGTAAAGCCATTACCGTGGTACCATACAGAATATTGGTCTCCCCCTACAATGTTAAATATTAAGAAGCCATTTGCAGCCTTGAATCCATCACTGCTCAAATTCCCAAGTGATATGTAATGCTTCCTCCCCCCCCACCCCCACACACACTGTTAGCCTGGAGGCTCTCTGTTCCTTTCTGATGTAGACCTTACATTTATGTCTTTGTAACTGCCAAGCGATATTACAGCAACGCACTCTACTTAGGGCTATCTTTGATAAGCACTCAAACTTCAGCTGGTGCAGAATGTAGTGGTTTTTCCTGAGTGGGACAAGCTGTTATGGGCACATACCAGCACTGGCTATTTGCTTCTGAAAAGCTTGTGATCGCTATGGATTTATGATTTGCTGGGGTTACGTTGATGCCAGCAGTTTTGGTGCTGAACCCTCCACAGCTGATGGTCAGATATTCTTAGTGGACAACCCATGCTTCTGGAATCTGCTTCTTCAGTCAGTGTGCCAGAACTAGAGATTGAATTTCAAGGAGCAGTCAACTGTAATCCAGGTGATGGATTAACTGCTCCCAGCATTTGTCAGAAGATTTATGCATTTTTTATTTAAGAGTTCAAATTCATGTGACATTGTGGGAAGTGTTCGCTCTTGCCTCCAACTATGAAGTATGCCAAACTAATTGGCAAATGTGACCTTTCCTCAGGCAGGTGTGTGGCAAAGGAGGAGTATTATCCATTGATGAATGTAACAAATAGGATAACACAGAATGTCTGTCAATATTAGGCATGCAAAGTAAGAGTGAAATAATAGGTGTTCTAGACTTTAAGAGGATGTACATTTTATTGATAATCTCATTTCAACTTTATCTTAATTAGTCACACCTATAGACATCCCTGCCCTCCTCTCAACAAAAAAAGAAGCTATCAAATTCACTCCCTAATACTGTATTAGAGACAGGGAAACCTTGCAAGCCAGAATTTGATTTCTCTGCAACAAAGAAACTGAAATATTTGTTTTAAAAACTTACAGACTTTAGAGTACAAGGTGGCACAACCTTGTTACCAGGATCATACGACAACCATTACACAAAAATGAGGGTTTAAAAATATTCTTTCATCAGTATAGAGGAAGTAGGCATGCAAGAAAGCTTAGACACTAATGTGGAGAAATATAAATCTTGGTCTTTAATGTACTCTTTAAAATATTTAGGCAGTTCATAAAGTGTGAAGCCCCTTTTCTAAGATGATGCCAACAGTTGCATCCATCTCCCACCCAAGTGATGCCGGACAGAGAATTATCTGTACACCAGAAGGCAAAAGCTTAGGGTAACTATATCTACACCGTGATCTACAGCCATCTGAAGAATAACTATTTAGCACATGTGTATGTTAATGAATTCTAATCTCTCCTGCTAGCCAGGGGTAATCTTGGCTCCATTCGACAGAGAGGCTGAGCAGCGTTAAACACAGTCTGTGCCGAACCTTGTGCTTCCCCTTCCTGTGTCACAATCCCGTGTCGCTGTTGCAATGTGCTTTGAGTAACCATGTGGGGAGCAAAGGCGCTGGGGGCAGTGCTGGGCTTTGCTCAGGGACAGCCGGGGCACCCTGCTGGCTCTGGGGGCCGCTCAGCGCCCTCTTGTCGCGGGGCTCACCGTGACTAAGCACGCTGCTGCGAGAGGCCGAGACACGACGGACCCACAATGCCACTCTCCCCGCCGCAGCCCGCGCCGTGCTTCCCAGCACGTACCGTGCCGCAAGGATGAGTCAAGGGCAGGCGGGCAGCTCGCCGAGCCGGGGGGCTCTGCAGGAGCAGCGCCCAGAGAGCACCACCAGCTCGGGGGAGACTCCCCCGGCCCCTCCGCGCTGCACTCCCCGGGCGGGCGGGCACCCGGGGGAACGGGCCATTGGGGCCAACCCGGGTCAGCCGATGAGGAGACGGCGCCCCGGGGCGGCTTTCGCTCTCTTGCGGCCCTACTCGGGCAGGTGGCAGAGCCGGGGAAAGGGCTTCCGCAAAGCCTCCCGGCGGCCCTGAGCGAGCGGGCCCCTGGCAGCGCTGCGCGGCCCGGGCCAGGCACCGCCGCCTGCAGCCCTGGGAGCTGGGAAGGTCCCTGCAGCACCCGCTGCCCCGGGAGGGGACTGGGCCGGGGCGGTGCCGCTGGGCGCGCCCGCGGGCTCACCTGAACGTCGCGAAGCGGTCCTTGTCGGCCTCGAAGAGTTGCCTCAGGACGAGCTTGGCGCCGTTCGCCTTGTACCACTCGGCGAGCTTCCTGAAGGCGGGGTCGCTGGACAGGGCCATGGTGCTAGCAGACGGCTGGGCAGCGATGCGGCGGGCAGAGCGGCGCTGGTGGGGACCGGCGCTTTATAACGGCAGACCCGCCTCTCCAGTGCCGGCCCCGCCCCGGCCTCAAAGCCCGGCCCCTTGGCGAGCCGCGCCCGGCCTGGGCTCGAGGTGCGCTTACACGCGGCTGCGGCCCCTGAGAGGCTGTGATTGGCCTGTGGACGGGGGTCCGCCCGAGCCTATGGCCAGCCTGGGCAGGGGGCTGGAGCCGTCACCCGCTCCCTTGGGCGGCGGGCTAACGCCTCTCCCGTTCACAGCTCCCCCGGACATCCTGCAGGTGCGATCCCGCCCACCCACGGCTGGCCATGAGCGCCTTGCCTACGGGGGGCAGCTTGCACTGGGCAGCATCAAACTGTGCCCTGCGGACTGTGTGAGCTTCATCATACCGTCCCCGAGCCGCAAGGCGCCGCCTCTCCCTCCTTCTCTCTGGCGCTCCTTCTGCCTTGTATCGAAGTAGATTTAGCTCTGCGGGGAAGAGAGTAGAGGCGCGGTGTTTGTACAGGACCTGGCACAGTGAACAGGGCCGGCTCTAGGTTTTTTAATGCCCCAAGCAAAAACATTTTTGGCTGCCCCCCTGCCCACCAGTGCCCCCCCCCACCCCCCCCCCCTGCCGCCCCCCCACTGGGCTCTCTCTTCCCCCCCTGCACCCCCTGCCACCCCAGCACTGGGCTCCCCCCCACAAACGTGGGATCCGCTACC
Source organism: Trachemys scripta elegans (assembly GCF_013100865.1). Taxonomy (NCBI): domain Eukaryota; kingdom Metazoa; phylum Chordata; order Testudines; family Emydidae; genus Trachemys; species Trachemys scripta. Next base: position 19,788,673 of record NC_048310.1, read on the forward strand.
AGCACACGGCGGCCAAGCCCTGGCCCAGCCGTGACTCTGTCCCCATGCGGGTGGAGCTGCTGGGCGTCGTGGAGTGGGAGTACTTCCAGGTGGCAGTGCGTCTGCAGGGCGGCACGGAGAACACGGCCCCTCCATGGGCTTTGCGGCGCTGCTGGTGGCCAAGGTGGATCAGTTTGTGCTCACCGCCCTCACCCCTGACATGCTGGCAGCCGAGGACCTGGAGAGCTCCCTGGACCTGCTGCTCTTCAGCCTCACCGCACCCTGGCCCAGCCCCGGCGGGCGGGAAGGCAAGGATCTGGGCTAACTGCTCTGCACCGACGAGCCCAGCCGGCCGCTCACCTCTTCACACACTCCGGGAGCCCCTCTCGCCACCGCCGCAGCCCCGGCTCGGCTCCAGGGGACCCCACTTCCCTCCCTTCCCAGCTCCTCACACACTCTGGGCAGGGTTGCCCAGAGAATTCAGGGGGCCTGGGGCAAAGCAATTTCGGGGGCCCCTTCCATAAAAAAAAGTTGCAATACTATAGTAACATGTATTTGGAAATGTAAAAAATAACTAGTGAAATAGATTCAAAAATTAATTTGTAATAATTTGAAAATACATTAAATACATTATTTAAAAACATTAAATGCTTTAATGGTATGTATACATTTGCAATTACATAATGGGCTGTTGCTGGGTGATGGTGATGGTTGGTGCCTGACTCTGGGAGCCCCTCTCGCCTCCACCGCAACCCGGGCTCGGCTCCAGAGGGCGCCGCTTCTCTCCCTCCGCGCACCTCACACACTCCGGGAGCCCCTATAGCCCAGGCTGCAGCGGCCGCGAGAGGGGCTCCCAGAGTGTGTGAGGAGCGGCTGGTGGGGGGGAAGGGAAGGGAAGACTCGGTGTGGCAGGGGCAGCAGGATCCCATCTCCCTCCCTGCATCCCGGGCGCCGCTTCCCTTCCTCCCCTCCCCCCCGCTCCTCACACACTCCAGGAGCCCCTCTAGCCACCGCTGCAGTCCGGGCTGCAGCGGCTGCGAGAGGGGCTCGCGGAGTGGGGAGTGGGGGGGGAAGGAAAGCGGCGCCCGGGGTGCAGGGAGGGAGATGGGGTCCTGCTGCCCCTGCCGCACCGAGTCTCCCCAGGGCAGCGCTGTACAGGGCGCCGCCGGGCTGGGCAGGGGGCGCGGATCCCAGCTCCCATTGGCAGGGCGAGTGGCTGGGCCAGGGCCGGCTCCCGGCAATGCCGCCCCAAGCAAAAAAATAAAAATAAAAAAGGGAGGCTGGAATGCCGCCTCTTTGAAAGTGCCGCCCCAAGCACGTGGTTGGAGGGCTGGTGCCTAGAGCCGGCCCTGACAGTGACAGTGAGACCTCCCTTCAGCCTGGGATCTTTGGATCAGAGGCGGATTTACCATGAAACAAACAGTGCGGTGGCATGGGGCCCCATGACAGCCCCCCCAGAATGCAGGACAAATCTCATCTAACAACCTGCCCCCAAGTCCTGGCTGGCGGTGCAGCAGGGCCCAGGCAGGCAGACTGCCTGCATTCCGTGGCTGATGGCCCCATGGTGCTCCCGGAAGTGGCCGGATGCTGGCACGTCTCTGCGTGCCCCCTGGGGAGAGGGGGAGGAGAGTGGCTCCATGCACTGCCCCTGCCTCCCTGTTTTAATAACATGTGCTGCAAAGAGCCACAGGAGGCACATAAAAGAGCCACTTGCAGCTTGCCAGCCTCAGTCTGAGTATCACTGCTCTACTGGAATCACACATCACAGAATATTCAAATACATCACATTTTCCTGAGTGACAGTGAATACAGCACTTTATGTATTTATCCATTGTCATTTAATTATACCATATTTTCCTGAGTCATGCTGAGCACACCACTTCATTCACTGTAAAATGTTGTCAAGTATCAGGGGGTAGCCGTGTTAGTCTGTATCTACAAAAACAACAAAGAGTCTGGTGGCACCTTAAAGACTAACAGATTTATTTGGGCATAAGCTTTCGTGAGTAAAAACCTCACTTCTGCATCCGAAGAAGTGAGGTTTTTACTCACGAAAGCTTATGCCCAAATAAATCTGTAAAATGTTAACATTTAAATTAGAGGTAAAATACCAATCAAAGAGAGCATGCATGTAGATTACTTTTTCAGGCTTTTACAAAACCTATGTCAATTTAGCAATTAGCCTTATTTGTTTTTAATTCGGTATTACTCTCCACAGCACAAACCCAACACTAATAAGGGTGCCCTGTGATAGTTATCTTTAATGTGTGAATTGTCACAGGAACAAATGGCTAATGACCTTTAGCCACAAGGGAACAAAACCCTTAGAAATCCACAAGCATGTGCCAGTGTTCCTTCGTGCATTTCCAGCAGCTGTACAGGTTACAAAGTTGTCCCTCGGCACAGGCAGATGTCATTGCGAGGTATTTAGCACTGTGATCTACCCATGCATGGTTTCCAGAAGAAAAGTTCTAGAAATAATAGCTGGATTTGACAGGACGGGGTTTCCCAACCGTTCAGGTGCCATCAGTGGCACCCATATCCCAGTACTTTGCTCACCAAAAGGGGCAAGCAAGTATGTGAACCAAAAAGGTTACTATTCTCTTGTTCTGCAAAACTTAGTGCACCACAGAGGCAGATTGATTAATAAAAACAGAGGAAATAATGAAAGGTTCATGACACCAGGATGCTGAGGAGACCAGTTTGTATGGGGGGCAGAGGAAGGGACTTTATTCCCCAGAAATGATGCTGTTCTGTGTGGTGTGTCTGTGCCAACCCCACATAGCTGCTCCTAACTTGGCTCATGTAACTATCCCAACATCAGTGACCAAGCTCAATAGCTGAAGAATGGTCATTAGCCATTCATTTCTGTGACAATTTGTACATTAAAGACCATTATAACAGAGCAACTCCATTAGATTTGTGCTGTGGAGGTTGGCAGCCAAACTGTAATCCAGTTATTGTGCAATGCTTTTGTTTTCACTATTCACACTTATTTACAAACCTCTGTTATCAGGATCACTCAATTTCTTCATGATCTTATCAACTGCTGCTTTGGAGAAGGGTGTATCCATTCTTTTTTTCAACCCTTCCTTGTCAGCTGGGGTGGCAGTAGGGGGGCTCGTCGGGGCTATAGCTACTCCAAAATTTGCCTTAGGGTCCCCCCCCCCAGCCACCCCTTCCAGCCGTGCCACCTTCAGAGCTGGGTGCCCAGCCAGCAGCCACCGCTCTCCAGTCACCCAGCTCTGAAGGCACAGCTTCCCCCCGGCTCCTCCCAGCAGACATACTTCTCCTTCCCCCTATTCGCTTGTTCTCACTTCCCCCTACCACTCCCTGCTGCCTGAAAACAGCAACAGCGGGGGAAGCAGATTGGCACCTGAAGACCCTCCACACACGCACCTGATCTGGAGAGAGGAGGTTTTAGCCACTTGCCTACACTGGAGGAAAATTGTCTTTTTCTTCCATTCAGTTCCTTTATGCTCAGGGATCCCCTGACAGATTTGCTGCCCTGGCTGCCAAAGTTTTGCACAGTCAGCTCCCCTCCTGATGCTTGCCTTGGCCAGAGGTGTGACACCAGCTCCTCAGCAGCAGGCACGACAGAGACTGCAAGCCCCATGTTTACACTTAAGTCTCCCCTTTTTTAGGAAGTTGATCCATGGGTGGTGGGGCGGTGGGGGAACTCGCCCGATGCGCTGTGTCTGACTGAGTGTGTCTCCTCTGGGGTGGCGTGAGAGCCTGTCTATGCTGGAAGAAGAACAGGAGTACTTGTGGCACCTTAGAGACTAACAAATTTATTAGAGCATAAGCTTTCGTGGACTACAGCCCACTTCTTCGGATGCATATAGAGTGGAATAAATATTGAGGAGATATATATACACACATACAGAGAGCATAAACAGGTGGGAGTTGTCTTACCAACTCTGAGAGGCCAATTAAGTAAGAGAAAAAAAAAAAGAAAAAAAAACTTTTGAAGTGATAATCAAGATAGCCCCGTACAGACAGTTTGATAAGAAGTGTGAGAATACTTACAAGGGGAGATAGATTCAATGTTTGTAATGGCTCAGTCATTCCCAGTCCTTATTCAATCCTGAGTTGATTGTGTCTAGTTTGCATATCAATTCCAGCTCAGCAGTCTCTCATTGGAGTCTGTTTTTGAAGTTTTTCTGTTGTAATATGGCCACCCGCAGATCTGTCATTGAATGGCCAGACAGGTTAAAGTGTTCTCCCACTGGTTTTTGAGTATTATGATTCCTGATGTCAGATTTGTGTCCATTAATTCTTTTGCGTAGAGACTGTCCGGTTTGGCCAATGTACATGGCAGAGGGGCATTGCTGGCACATGATGGCATATATCACATTGGTAGATGTGCAGGTGAACGAGCCCCTGATGGTATGGCTGATGTGATTAGGTCCTATGATGATTTCACTTGAATAGATATGTGGACAGAGTTGGCATCGGGCTTTGTTACAAGGATAGGTTCCTGGGTCAGTGGTTTTGTTCAGTGATGTGTGGTTGCTGGTGAGTATTTGCTTTAGGTTGGGGGGTTGTCTGTAAGCGAGGACAGGTCTGTCTCCCAAGATCTGTGAGAGTAAAGGATCATCTTTCAGAATAGGTTGTAGATCTCTGATGATGCACTGGAGAGGTTTTAGTTGGGGGCTGAAGGTGACAGCTAGTGGCGTTCTGTTATTTTCTTTGTTGGGCCTGTCTTGTAGGAGGTGACTTCTGGGTACTCGTCTGGCTCTGTCAATCTGTTTTTTCACTTCAGCAGGTGGGTATTGTAGTTTTAAGAATGCTTGATAGAGATCTTGTAGGTGCTTGTCTCTATCTGAGGGATTGGAGCAAATGCGGTTATATCTTAGAGCTTGGCTGTAGACAATGGATCGTGTGGTGTGTCCTGGATGGAAACTGGAGGCATGTAGGTAAGTGTAGCAGTCAGTAGGTTTCCGGTATAGGGTGGTATTTATGTCTGTGCTGGTGCCTCTGGATCAGGAATGGGAGCTGCTACAGTTGCTGTACTGAACAAGCATTCAGGTTCCTGAGTGCTCAGCTTAAAGAGACAGCCCGCTGACACACTCACTCAGGCACACACAGTCTCCCACACACACTCCCTCAAACACATACAGTCTCCCACACATATTCGCCCCAACACACACACACACAATCTCCTTCACACACTCCCCCAACACAGTCACTCTCTCTCTCACACACACACAGAGTCTCCCCCACACACATACTCTCTCTCACATACAAATATTAAAATTATAATATGGTACAAAACTCAGGGGGATGCCCTCTGTCCTCCCTAAATGGCACCCCTGAGGCAGGGGCAAGGCAGTTGCTGTCCAGTGGTGAGACTTTGCAGCACATTGTCCGGCCGCAGCCAGCTCTGGAGAGCAAGCTCAGGTCTGCACAGCCACCCCCATTTTCTGTGTACCACTCCTCAGCCTCCCACCAGGAAGAGGCTGTCAACAGTGCTAACTGCACTTAGTGACTGTTTAAAACTGGACAGGGTTTCAGGGAGGGGGGAAAGGAGAGCCCATTTAATCACAGGGTTGTGGCAGATACTGTCTTTGCCTGTATTATTACTGGAACTGTGTGTCTATTTTCTACATGTGAACTAAGCCATAAAGAAGTTATCTACCCATTTTCTGTGTTGTAGAGTTCTGCTGTGTTGATAACTAGTAGTGCTTTCTATAAGCACGTAACACTAACTGCATTTTCCCCATCATCTCTCCCATGTGTGGTTGGGACTTCAGATATTTCTGAACCTGGGGAAGGGTTCTGCCTGTGTGGGACAGACAGAAAAGTATTTGCTGTATGAAGGCACCTGACAGTTACACCATTCAATTGCAAGTGTTGTGAATTGTGGGGCCCAAACCCGAAAGCATCTTCCATTCATCATACTTAGGAAGGAGCATCCACACATAAGTCAAAGAATCTATAAAATTTATTAAAAGTATTATAGGAAACTTGTAATTAAAATATTTTTAAAAAGACATGTCAGCCAACAATATTTAAAATATAATGGGACGGAATCCATGAACAATGACTAAATGTTACAGTCTCTGCTGCACCCATCTTTTTTCCCTCCCACTGTGAAGGGGCAATGACTGGGGAAAATTGTTCTGGGGGACAACTAGGGACATCTCCTGCATAGGGCTTATGGGGACTGATGGTGTTCAGGACCCCCCACAGGCTCATCATTCCCCTCCTGGAGATTCAGGGGGTACCCATGCAAGGGATTTCAGGTGCCAGTGAAGGGTGTGGTCCCAAGCATGCTGCAGACTCCATATTATCCCCCTGGTCACTTGAGGGGATTGGGTCCTCCGGCTCAGCTACACCCTGCACGGCAGCCAGAGGAGGAGGTGGCGGTTCCTGGACAGGTGCAGTGGCCACAGCAGGCAGATCCCAAACTCGCTCGGCCACAAGTTCTATCACTCTCCATTAGCAAATGCTCCCATTCCATGTGGGAATGTATGACACTAAGCATCCTTGTATTCATACCCTACCTACTATTGTAATAATCTTTGTACAAACAAGTGCGGGAAGAAAGAGTGTGGAGCTCCTTTACCACCAGACTCTATGTCACCTTCCTGAATAAACTTTACTTTGAGGGGTAACCATCAGAAAAATCCATTTCAAACGTTTACTGGTCTATAAAGACAGGAGGGCTGACCCTCAAGGGATAAGCATTTGAATCAGCTGATTGTACACAAGATTGCTGTATCATAAGCATGTAGAGAGTGAGCCCTTTTCTGAAAGCTAATGACACACTGGTGATTAATATCATTGTGAAATGTATGTATAATTAACAGTATGAGGAAATATGGATATTTAATTATGTTTTAGAGTCTGGGGAGAAACAGCTTCCCTCTCAGTCAAGAGAGAAGTCAGCTATTGTGTAAATTAAGCATGGAGGAATCAAAACAACAGAAGCCACATTTATATACAGGGGATGGGAAGCCCACAGGAAGGAAAGAACAGCATGAGGTCATCCTGCATCTTGAAAAAGGTTCACTGAATTTAGGAAGATATAAGCAAGGAGAGAAGCCATCTTTGGAATCTACCACTAGACACAAGGGAAAAGAGTTTTTGCAAGGTGAGAAAGATGGATCCTTCAACCAAAGGGGAGTTGAAGTCTCTGGGAACTGAATATAGGTGAGAAACCTACTTAGGCAAAGATTGTACCTTGCTAAATTAAGCTTTATACTTTTAGATACATGTTTTCACTTTTGTTTTACTTGTAACCCTTTTTAACTTTATTCCTTTTACTTGGCATCACTTAACTTAAGTCCTAGTGTTTTTTTTTTTTTACTATAAGCCAACTCAGTGCTGTGTTTAAATGGAAGGCTGTATTTATCCCAGTTAAGTTAATAAGTTGTGATGTGGTTTGGGGCCTTTAGAGGAACAAATTAACCTTATTATTCTCTGAACTGTCCAAGAGAGAGCTGAACATTGCAGATCACGTGGTTTTGGGAAAATTTGGAACTGAGAGTGTGTTGGGGCATAGGTGCCGACTCCTGCCTCTGCCTCCGACCCAACCCCCACTCTACCCCTTCCATGAGGCCCCACCCCTGCCCCGCCTCTCCCCACCCCCATTCCAACTCCTTCCCCAAATCCCCACCCCAGCCCTGCCTCTTCCCCGCCTCCTCCCCTGAGAACCACGTTCCAGCTCTTCCCCCCACCGCTGTTGTGAGCATCCCAGATTGGGAGCTACAGCAGAAAAGCATTGTGAGGCACCCTGGATTGCAGGGCAAGTGGTGACACAACCCCTCACTGGTCTGGATTGTATTCTGAACCCCATCACAGAATGCTCCTGTTCCTTATGGTATGTCTCCTGCTCCAGGAGCCAGTTCATCGAAGTCTCTTCCTGCTGAAGAGCCCAGTCCTCCCATGACCTGAGGAACTCATTGATTCTGATTTCTCCTGTCCATCTGTATGAGCAGATTATCCTGGATCCTTCTCCGTCTGCCTCTGCTGCCTCTGGGGAGCTGCTCCTGCCTTCCTGGCAGAATGGTTTCTCTCTGAGGAGCCAAAGGTCCTGCCAATCCAAAGACAAAGGTAGCCTTATTTTTTTCCTTTGTAAGAAACCAAGAAATCCCACCCCCCAACATAACTTTGCTCAGCCTTCCAGGAATGTGACTGTTAGACTATCCTTGGTTCTCAGACCATTTTTGCTGCCCATGAGTAAGGAGCAGAGGCTACTAATGGTAAGAAAAATGTACTAATGTTTTAAAAAAATTTAAAGGTTCATAGTGTCTCAAGGCAGGGAAGTGGGGAGGTGGGCTATGTTGCCAGTCTGCGATTTCTTCTTTAAAGGCAGGTCAACATTTGTAGAACATAGTGGTTTTCAAGGTACCAGAATGGAAAAGAGAAGTGGCTTTCCAGTCCTGTGGAGGAGATCCAGCAATCTATTCCAGAGAGATGTTTCTGCTGACAGTCACTCCTCTATATATTGCTGAATGGAGGGGTTTGGTCAGCTTCAGCTGTGAAAGTGGACCAAGCAGACTTGCAGTGCTGTTGAACCTCAAGAATCAGCTGGAGTTTCTGCAACACTAGAAATTGCTGAAATATTCTTAAAGGACTGGGAGTCAGTTCAACTGGGAATTGACTATGTTCTTACTAGCATGTGCAGTTTCCATCCAGAGGGAGACATGAATCACAAACAGTGCCAACTCCACTCTACCGAGTATCACAAAAAATCTTGTCCCTGGGCCTACTAAACAATGGTGAAATAGGGAAAGAAGAGACACCTCACAAACTTTATTTCATTCCCTGAAGTGAAATAAATTCCCACAAGCCCCTCCCTTCTCCACTGCAAAGGGACACTGCACTTATCCAACCACCAGACCGGATCCTTCTCCCACCCCACATTTACCCCCAGCTTGTGCAGCATGGCTTGGTGGGGGGGAGAGGCCAGACACCAGGGACAGAGACAGTAACAAGTTCATAATCTTCCAGGGGAGAAAGGACTGCCCTGACATTCCTCAGACAACCAAAGTGTTCTACATCTGTGTTCTGTTTCCTTCTCCCTCTGGGACCTAACACCCCACAACCACCTCTAACATGCCCCTCCCATTCCACACGGCTCCTGTTTGTAAGGGAATAGTAAGACTGGGGGAATGGGAGAAGCACTGAAACTGTGTAGACTTCCCAGGGACAAAAGACAGCTGCTACTAACTTCATACAAATAACCATATATTTTTGACAACTGTCCCTTCCGGAGTTGGGATCTTTCTAACTTTCCCCTTCCCTTCCTCTGGTCTGTGGAGTCCCGGGACCATTGCTGCCTGACTGCTGACTGAGAAATGCACAGAGATAGGGGCACAATGATTTTTCATTAACAATCTGTTTTTAAGGCATAGCTCAGGGGTCGGCAACGTTCGGCATGCGGCTCGCCAGGGTCAAAACCAAGCACCCTAGCGGGCCAAGCCAGTTTATTTACCTGCTGATATGGCAGGTTTGGCCGATCGCGGCCCCCACTGGCCGCGGTTCACCGACCCGGGCCAATGGGGGCAGCGGGAAGCGGCGCGGGCGAGCGATGTGCTGGCCGCGGCTTCCCACCGCTCCCATTGGCCCGGGACGGCGAACCGCGGCCGGGGGGGCTGCGATTGGCCGAGCCTGCGGTGTCAGCAGGTAAATAAACTGGCCCGGCTCGCCAGGGTGCTTACCCTGGCAAGTCGCGTGCCAAACGTTGCCGACCCCTGCAGCCAAATGTACAAAATCATTGTTCTGCAGCCGTGTTTTGCTCAGTGACCATTTTGGGGTAGAGTGGAGCAGGGACTGGGCTGAAAATCAGAAACGTAGCACCAGAGCGGGAGTGGATATCGACAGGTTGTAACTTATCAGTCTCAGGTTCTGATTCCTGCCAAAGCTCAAGTTCCTCCTTGGGTTCATCAGGGGGCTTCCTCAACAGGCTCCTCTGGGTAGAGGTGCAGAATCACATGTTCCTTGTCCTTCGGGTTATCTGGGGGCATTCTCCATGGTCCTGCTCTGGCCCTCATCAGCATCCTGACAATTGAGGAGGGGGTCACATGAGCCACTTCAAACTCTGTACTGGGAGCCCTTGATAGCGCCAAGTCCAAATCATTGTAGAAGGGGCATGTTTGATGAGCCCTCCTGGAGAGACCTTTTGAATATTTTGCCCTCCTGTACTGAAGCCTCAAGTGCCGTTCACTGCCCACCTGCTCCAGCCTCCATGAAATTTCCCAGTACAGGTGTATGTTCCTGCTGCACAAGGAGTAGTTGTGGAGGACGGTGTAGTCTGACCACACATTGATCAGCTGTGGTCAGTGGGCCAAGCAGCTGCTCTTGGAGCAAGATCCACACCCACCTGTATTGATCAAAAGAAAAGGGTTTCTTTCTTCTTACGGAAAGCTGTTTTGATGTGGTCGGCTTAGTTCAAGTGTCCTAGTGAACACAGGGGGACAGAGACTTTATAGATGGGGTAAGTGTTGGGAAGAAAAGGGTTTAGTGTGCTGGGGAAAATGTGTGTGGGGGGGTGGACTGTTGAAACTCAAGACCTGGAAAATATTCCTTACCCCTATCCAAACTGCAAACTGGCCTGGGTGCAGAATCATGTCGGAGCCTGATGCATATACTTACCCATGTTCCCCAGGCGTATTAGCTTACTCACGCTCTACTCACCTCCATACATCTGTTTCTGGGGTTTAGATGTAGACAATAGGGCGGTTGTGGAACGTCTAGCAGTTGGTAGTGTAGATATAGCCTATTGGAAGCATGTGCAAGCATGTACACAGTCCAGTAAGATAGGATGTGAGCCAGTATTGGCATAGCCTTCCTTGGTTCTCCTACCTAGGTTACCACTCTTTCAATGCTCTCCTCTTCACTCTCCCTTTTGCTGCTGTTCTCAGGGTAGTATGCCACCTCTATGCTGATTACTCTCAAAACTACTACTTGATTTCTATCATCTGCACAAATTTACATCTCTTCCAATCTTGTCAATAGCTTCTCCTGGATGTCTTGCTGCTTTCTCAAACTCAACAGGGTTAAAGTTGAATTTCTCAACTTTCCTCTTACTTCTCCTTCCTCTTTTCTCCATCACTGCTGACAACTTCCCTTCCTCTCAGTCACTCAAACATACAGCTTTGAACTTAATTTAACTCTTTCCTGTTCTTTTCACACCAAGGATCTCATCACATCTTGTTGCTTTTCCCTCTAAAGTATTTCTAAAATCTGCCCTTCTTCTCTGTCTCCACTGCTAATACCTTCATAATATGGTTCATAATATGGTTCCCTCACTCCTGGAGTACTTTAATCCCCTCCTCTCTGGCCACCCTGGGTCCTACCTCTCCTTTTTTTAAAATATCCAACATATTACAATTAATGTTCTATTCTCACTGCTCTGACCACATAATCCAACCTCCTTGAATTTCTCACTGGATCCCTTTATCTTTCTACATGACATTTAAACTCCGTTCCTCACCTTGAAGATGCTCCACGACTCTGCCCCTGCCTGCATCTCAATCCTGGGTTCCATCTAAGGCCTGGTCTACTCTACAAAGTTAGGTTGATGTAAGTCATCTTGTGTTCACCCATTTGTGCATGTGTCTACACTCAAATTTGTCTCCAGTCAACGTAAGTGCCGCATTACAGCGATGCAGTAAAACCACCTCTGTAAATGGCATTGAGCTACAGTCAACGCACTTAGTGTAGATACTGTGTAACTGTGTCAACCCTAATAATCTTCCAGCAGCTGTCTCACAATGCCCCATTCCTTGCAACAATGACTGCCCTGGCCAGCACATCGCTCGCCTGCGCCGCTTCTCGCCGCCCTCATTGTCCCAGGACGGCGAACCGCGGCAAGTGGGGGCCGCGATCAGCCGAACCTGCCGCCTCAGCAGGTAAATAAACTGGCCCGGCCCGCCAGGGTGCTTACCCTGGCAAGTCGCATGCCAAACGTTGCCGACCCCTGCTATAGCTGGTGCTGAGAACTCCAAGCTGAAGTGTCAATAAGCATGTCTTATTAAAAGGTTTTATGGGGATAAGAGAAGAAGATTTTGAAACTCACCTTTCCCTTTCTGTTGTGACAGTAAATCCAATGATACATCTGTCTGTTTTTATCAGCAGCTGCTGCCATTGTGGCCTTGAAGGGTGCCCTCTCCATACCCATATGATGCCTGATCCTGATGAGGAGAACAAAGAAGACTAGGGAGGACATGTTCAGGGAGATCCTGCAAACCAGTACTGCATTGTGTTGGACTGTGAACAAAGAGCCTGGAGGGCCAACATGGCAGATGGCATGGAGAAGGAAAGAGCAGACAGAAAGGCTCATGAATCCCAGCAGGAAAAGAAGAGGCATATGCAACAGGACATAATGGGTCTTCTCAAGTTGCACACCCTAGTTGACCTGCAGGTCGAAAAATCCTGGACTCCCCACCCTATGCAGTCCTTAGAGTACTCTAAGGTAGCAGCCCCCTACACACCTCAGCATCCTGGACCCTACCATCTCATGCTGGTAGATAGCAAGGAAAACCACAGCTTCACATACACTGACCTTTGAGAACCATGGCTGGTATATGTGTAGCCATAATGGAGTACATTTGTGCGCTGAAATGGACAGAAATGTTTGCTGCCTTTCTAATTTTAAACCTCAGATTCCATTAGTTTATTTTATAAATTTGTCTAGATTTTCCTGTTGGTGGTGGTGGTGGTTTTTTTTTTTTTTTTTTTTTGTGCACATTGTTTTTCTGCATTGTTTGTGCCATTCAATAAATTTCTATTTAAAAAAATATATATATATTTATTAGTTTTCAAATATTGCATGAATACATAGCGGCGCTCAAAGCACTCAGTATTGTAAATGCAGAGCACACCAGGACTCATAAGTTCAAGGAACCACATTATATATATAATATAATATAAATATTATAATATTTATAAATGTACAGCAGGCGCTGCATAATTCATAGCTTCAATAAACACAGTCATAGTTATAAATGTATGGCAAGTACTAAACAATGCCTAACAGAACCCAAAACTTCAGTCCCAAAGAAAGTCCAGCATAGAACACTCTCGTGACTGACCATTAAAGTGCTCTTTCAAAGCTTCCCTTAACCACTTAGCTCCATGCTGAGTTCTTGTAATGGCCCTTGTGTCGAGCTGTTCAGACTCAGCAGACAGCCCCAGCATCTCTGCTCTCCATCCTGGTGGCAACTTCCCCCCCTTTGCCTCAGAGATATTATGCAGGACACAATAGGCAGCTATAACCATTGGGATATTGTTCTCACTGAGATCCAATCTAGTGAGCAAACATCACCAGCGTCCCTTCAATCTACCAAAAGCACATTCAACTATCATTCTGCACCTGCTGACCCGGTAGTTGAATCTTTCCTTGGTGCTGTCCAGGTGGCCAGTATACATCTTCATGAGCCAGGGGAACAAGAGGTAGGGTAGGTCCCACAGAATTACTGCTAGCATATCAATCTCGCCAATGGTAATCCACCATTTAGGAAAGAATGTCTCTGCTTGCAGTTTTCTGAACAGTCCTGTGTTCTTAAAGATACGAGTGTCATGCACTTTCCCTGACCAGCCCATATTGGTATCAGTGAAGTGATCCACCAATGCTTGCATAACCATAGAAAAGTGGCCCTTTCTGTTGATGTACTCTGTGGCCAGGTGGTCTGGTGCCAAAATAGGGATATGTGTGCCATCTATCATCCCACCACAGTTTGGGGAGGGGACCCCATTGCTGCAAACCCATCCACTATGTTCTGCACATTGCCAAGTGTCGCAGTCCTGCATAGCGGGAGATGATTAATGCCCCCCACTGTGGATTTTCCAACTCCAAAATAATTTCCCATTGACTGGTAGCAATCTAATGTTGCAAACTTCCAGAGTGTGATTGCCACTTGGTTCTCCACTGCCAATGGACCTCTCATTCTGGTGTCCCTATGCTGAGGGCTGGGGCAAGCTCAGCACACAGCTCCGGGAATGTGGCCTGTTGTATTGATCTTAAGGGCCAAATGTGTTACCATAACCCAGGGGTCGGCAACATTTGGCACGCGGCTTGCCAGGTTAAGCACCCTAGAGGGCCGGGCCAATTTATTTACCTGCTGACGCGGCAGGTTCGGCCAATCGCGACCCCCACTCGCCGCGGTTCGCCGTCCCGGGCCAATGGAGGCGGCGGGAAGCCCTGGCCAGCACATCGCTCGCCCGCGCTGCTTCTCGCCGCCCCCATTGGCCCAGGACTGCGAACCATGGCGAGTGGGAGCCGCGATCGGCCAAACCTGCCACGTCAGCAGGTAAATAAACTGGCCCAGCCCGCTAGGGTGCTTACCCTGGCAAGCCGCGTGCCGAACGTTGCCGACCCCTGCCATAACCTAATCACTGTCCAACATTAAACAGTGTTAAACAAGGTTCAGGGTTTGATATACAGTGACCTCAGCCTGCTTAATACCACAGTGTAATGGGGTGCTCAGCACACCCCGTTGAGTTCAGCCTCCTGGCCCCACTCCCCAATGAGTCAGGACCACTCCAAGCTGGTGCAACACCCTTGCTCTTTATTCCTGTGTCCGGTCCCCACCACCAAACTCCCAACTATTGACAGATTATTTACAGGTTTGGCCTAGCACAGGCCTCAGTGGTAGCAGGCTCCTTCTGAGCCTACTCTAACCTCCTGGTCTCTGCCCCTCCTTAGACTCACTTCCTCCCAAGCTTTTAGCCCATTAACGAGGCTGGCAGGTGTGGCCAGTTTCCAGGCCAGGCCTAGCTAGTACCAAACCCCAACCCATTTCCCCTGTTTGGGGCTTGAGTGGCAGGAGCTGATTAGGGTTTCTCCTGCCCTGCTACACATGGCAAACACACCATTAAAAGATTAAAGATATAGAAAGGAAGCAAAAAAATTAAAGCATTTGAAAAGTAAAGTATTAAGTAAAGTTTTCATTTTAACAACTTTTTTGTTCCCTTTCCCTTTAGCTGGAGAGACTACTAGAAGGAAATTTAACAGTCTCTTAGGTGGTATCAAATATGGTAATTAATAACTGTCTTATTGGGTAACAGAGAAGAAATGTTGAGATGAACTATAGCTATTGTTGTTGCTGTTGTTGTTAAACTCCAATCCATTTAATCGCATGTGGTGTTTGGGGTTCAGCTGGAGCTGGTGGTAGGGGTGGCAACATCACCTGGGTCCCTCTCTCTGGCCAGATCTGGTCAGGACATCTCTCAGGATTAGGATGACAAAGGCCCAGGGTCCCAGGACATGGGCATGGAGGCAGACATGATGGTGAAGTTTGCTCCATTAGCCTCTGTTCTTCCATATTTTCCCCCCAAAGTCTCTCTTTAGGGATCCAAAAAGGGAGTGATGGGTGGAATAGACCACCCCCTCGTTATTTTGTCCATCAATTACACCTAGTTTCCAACACACCAATTTTGGTTCACTAATTTCCGGACCCACATTTTCTTGTTTACCAAGCATGATCTTAACACAGTCCTCGAGTTATATCAGTTGGCCTTTCTCTTTAACTTTAGACTAATTTGGTCTTTCTGTCTCCCTTTCAGACCTTTTCCCATCAACATTTGTTACTATAGGTTATTGTGACATCTCATGAACTTTTACATACTTTTGACAGTTCACAATTAGGGCAAATTTGTCGGCCCAATTATCACAACAGGCCTTTCGCATCTGGAAGTTCTGAAGCCACTGCTTGTTGCCCTAAACCTGCATTACGATGCAATGTTTCTCAGGTCTAGATGTCGTGCTCCACTGTCAGCAGCTGCTGCGTGAATGCCACCAACAAATTCCACAGAAGAAAAGTCATTGAAGAAATCCTCAAGTCCCCCTTTGTTGTGGTACTTCCTGTGGGTCTGCAAATGCAGGAGAATCATGAGTCCTGAACATTGACAAGCATAATGCAGAGTTCTGTGGGCTCCATGCTTCTGTCAGAGATGGGGAACACAAAAAAGTGATGTGAGTGGTTGTGGGATTTTAAAAAAAAGGCACAAAAATTATGGGATATGGATGACATTATAGGATGGAGAAAGTTGTATGCTGGGAACTTGACTCCTAGAGATCCCTGCGTGACTCATTTCTACTCCACAACACATTGTGAAAATTTCCCAAAAGGCATTGTGCTGGATGGTGGTACCTACCCATGGTGCACGGCACTTTGTCTCAACACAAGCACTCCTGATGAGTATGCACAGCGCTGCTGCAAGCAGGCAAGTATGCACACACACAGGAAAACTTCAGCAGCTCTATGCCAATGTAACTTACAGCAATCAAAGTTTGTAGTGTCCATGTGTCCTAATTGTTATCTAAGCTCTGCCAACTCTCTTCACTTCACTCTGACACTCCTTTTGTCTCCTCCTCATGCCTTTTTTCATGCTGCTTCTAGTATCTGGACTGATCTCACTCTCCCTCTGGAACAAAGTCTGAAGTCCTTACTCAATCCAAGGAAGCCAATGGGAGTTTGCCTGGGTGAGGACTTAGGCCCTGATTCTGCAAGCACTTTTCACACGCTTCATTTTAAGCATCTGAGCCATCCCACTTACTTCAATGAAAGTACTCATGCATAAAGTTAAGTATGTGTGTAAGTATATGAAGGATAAAGAACTGAATACGGACCTTGTTATTTTGGTCCTCAGGAGAGACAGCATCTTCACATTCTGCCTTCAAATCTCTCCTTCTGATATTTATTTTGCTAGCTTTCCACAGCTGACCAACTCTATAATCTCTAAAAAACAACAGAGGGTCCTGTGGCACCTTTGAGACTAACAGAAGTATTGGGAGCATAAGCTTTCGTGGGTAAGAACCTCACTTCTTCAGATGCAAGTGAGGTTCTTACCCACGAAAGCTTATGCTCCCAATACTTCTGTTAGTCTCAAAGGTGCCACAGGACCCTCTGTTGTTTTTTAGAGATTATAGAGTTGGTCAGCTGTGGAAAGCTAGCAAAATAAATATCAGAAGGAGAGATTTGAAGGCAGAATGTGAAGATGCTGTCTCTCCTGAGGACCAAAATAACAAGGTCCGTATTCAGTTCTTTATCCTTCATATACTTACACACATACTTAACTTTATGCATGAGTACTTTCATTGAAGTAAGTGGGATGGCTCAGATGCTTAAAATGAAGCGTGTGAAAAGTGCTTGCAGAATCAGGGCCTAAGTCCTCACCCAGGCAAACTCCCATTGGCTTCCTTGGATTGAGTAAGGACTTCAGACTTTGTTCCAGAGGGAGAGTGAGATCAGTCCAGATACTAGAAGCAGCATGAAAAAAAGGATGAGGAGGAGACAAAAGGAGTGTCAGAGTGAAGTGAAGAGAGTTGGCAGAGCTTAGATAACAATTAGGACACATGGACACTACAAACTTTGATTGCTGTAAGTTACATTGGCATAGAGCTGCTGAAGTTTTCCTGTGTGTGTGCATACTTGCCTGCTTGCAGCAGCGCTGTGCATACTCATCAGGAGTGCTTGTGTTGAGACAAAGTGCCGTGCACCATGGGTAGGTACCACCATCCAGCACAATGCCTTTTGGGAAATTTTCACAATGTGTTGTGGAGTAGAAATGAGTCACGCAGGGATCTCTAGGAGTCAAGTTCCCAGCATACAACTTTCTCCATCCTATAATGTCATCCATATCCCATAATTTTTGTGCCTTTTTTTTAAAATCCCACAACCACTCACATCACTTTTTTGTGTTCCCCATCTCTGACAGAAGCATGGAGCCCACAGAACTCTGCATTATGCTTGTCAATGTTCAGGACTCATGATTCTCCTGCATTTGCAGACCCACAGGAAGTACCACAACAAAGGGGGACTTGAGGATTTCTTCAATGACTTTTCTTCTGTGGAATTTGTTGGTGGCATTCACGCAGCAGCT
>NC_048310.1:19810283-19884597 GCF_013100865.1 Trachemys scripta elegans
CAATGTTGGGAGCCCTAGTGCAGGCAGAGATCCATCAGCGTTTTAAACATTGGATATTTTTATCTATTCAGAGCAGGTTTAGATGACACAGCGCTTAAAACACTAGTTTCAGGCAGTGTGTTCTCTGTACTCAGGCTCCCAACATTGTTAACACTCATAAAGGGGTTCTTAAAAATGTCCCTAATAATACAGACCAGGACAATGGGAGTTGCTGGGTCAGTGTGATTTCTTTACACCAAGGCTACTTTGGTCCACCATCTGTATTTCAGCGAATTTCTCACACCTTCCAGGTTTCCTTGTTATGTAAACAGATTTACTATTTCTGTGTGCTAGTGAGTTATATTCCCAATGATAATTTAAAAAGCAATAACTCACCAGGCCCAGTTGGTATATATCCAAGAGTTCTGAAGGAGATAAAGTATGAAGCAGCTGAGTGGCTATCAAAAATATGTAATCTCATTAAAAACAGCCATTGTTCCATAGGATTAGAGGGTAGCACATATCAAAAAAAGGCTCTAGGGATGATCTGGGGAATTATAAACAAGTAAACCTTACATCTGTAGCTGGCAAATTGGTTGAAATTATAATTAAAAACAGAACAACAATACACTTGGAAAAGCATGATATTATAGGGTCTAGCCAACACACATTGTGAAAAGGAAAATCATGTCTCACTAATCTCTTAAAATCCTTTGAATGTGTCAATAAAGTAGAGCATAACTGAGAACCAGTTTACATAATTTATTTAGACTTTCACAAGGCCTTTGACAAGGTTCCCCATAGGAGGCTTCATGAGGTGAAAGACAATATTGTCATGAAACAAAAACTGACTATAAGACAGAAAGCAGAGTGGAATTAAATGGTAATTTAATTATTATAGCAAAATAATTTTTAATGCATTATAGCAAAAAGTTAACTGCTGAGTGCCTCAAGGTTCCATAGTAGGTCCTGTGTTGTTTAATATATTTATTAATGATCTCAGAAGCAGGGTGAGTAGTGAAGTAGGAAAATTTGTAGAGGACCCAAAGTTATTTAGGTTCCTCAGGACCAGAGAGGGCTGCAAGGAACTTCAAAAAGTCCTAAACAAACTAAGCAAATAGGCAACATGATGGAAAATGAAATTCATTGCTGATAAATGCAAAATAATGTGCATTTGAGGGGAAAAAATTAAACTACTCACACACCACATAGGGTTCTAAATTAACTATTAATTTAAGAAAGGGACCTGGATGTCACTGTAGACAATGCAATGAAGACCTCTGCTCTATATACAGCTGTGGTCAGAAAAGCAAACAATATGAATAAGGAATAGGATGGTGAATAATACTGAGACTATTATCATTCCTTTATATAAATCAATGATGCAGCCTCACCTGGAATACTGTGTGCAGTACTGGTCACTCCATATGAAAAAGGATATTGCAGAACTCAAAGGGGTTCTGAGAAGGGTGACAAGAATGATAATGGACATAGAAAAGCCTCCAGTTAAAAGAGATCAAAAATATTGGCATAGTTGTCTCCTATCTAAGGTAAACAAAGAGGAGCTATTAGAAAAGTATATAAAATAATTAATGGTAGAAAGCAGACTGAGAACTTTTATTCTTCCTGTTTCATAACAAAAGAACCATGGAACATTTAATACAATTAAACGGTGGGAAATTCAAAACCAATAAAAGGAAATACTTTTTCAAACAACATGTAATTAAACTGTGAAACTCATTGTCACAGGAAGTCATTGAGGAGAAGAATTTAACAAGATTGAGAAAGGGATTGGACATTTATATGGAGCTCAAGAAAATCCAGGATTATCATCAATGATAAAAATTTTGTGGAAGGGATATTAAATCAGAAGTCTCAGGGCTTAAGCCAATCTCTAACTATTAGAGATATGGGTGAACACTAATGTGTGTGGCGGGGAGGGGGGGCATATTATCCAATATGTGCATACTGCAAGGTTCTTAAACCTTCTTCTGAATTCTGGTGCTGGCCATGGTCAGAGACAGGTTACTAGGATATTGAACTATTTGGACATTGGTCTGATTCAGCATGACAATTCCTGTGTTCCTATGTCAGGTCTACAGTGTGTGGAATGTCTACTGAGAGTCACATTGTGCAAAGGTAGCACTTTTTAGTGATTCTGGAGCCACAAGGTACATGTTCAGCAAATGTGTACAAGGATGCATATCAATATCCAATAGTGGTTTCCTTATTCTTCATCATTTACTGTGTTTGTGATGGCTGGTCAATTTATTTATTGAAAAATATACTTAGTGTCACCTCTGTATGAAACAGTTAAGCAATTTTGCTTCCAGATCCACATCTCTTCACTAATATATAGCACCTCATGAAGGAATAATAAATATTACTATGAATAATAAGAATAATAATAAAAGTTAGATTTGTGCAGTGTTTTGCAGTGGCTGTGGAGGCTCCAAAGTAGTGTTCTGTTCTGCCATTGACTCATTTTGGCCTGGATCACTCTCTCCTATGCACAAATTATTTTCCTCCTTCTTTTGACCACAGTTTTGCTAATGGTACCAGGTCAAAGTTTTTCCATGAAGCCTGTTTCAAATAAAGGTCATTATTATTAGTTATTCATTGTCACTCATCTGCTACCAGATTCACATCCCCGGTCTTCGGGACAAATTCACCCCTGGTTTAATTACCCTATAGTCAAAAGCATTTCATCTGGGAGGAATTTAGCCTGCTGTTTTCCAGTATCTTGAATCAAATACAGCAAAAAACCAGGGTTTTCTTTGGGAACAACAAGCAGAAAACCTTGAATGTTCAATAACATCTGCTACAATGGAAATCACAGGTTCAAATGCTGCTCACGAACACGTACTCATATGGTACTGAATTGCTTCAGATTTAGATTTCTGCCTCCAGGCTAGACTCTCCTGGTCCTGGCAATTGTGCTGTAAACATTAATGTTTGAACACAAATGAACATTTAAACAACCATTGACTTTAATGGGATCAGAATTAAGCTCCATGTATTACTCCTTCTGAAGCAGCAGATGGCATTAGAGAGCAGTGCAACGCTGCTCTCTACTTCTCATTTGGTACCTGTTCTTAATTGTGTCCTTTCCCCAAAAGATAATACAAATTGTTCTTTCTCAGACATAGGGATTCCTCAGTGAAAAAGCAACAGCAACTCTGAATATATATTCTTACTGTTTACTGTGGAAAGCTAACATTATTATAAAAGGATATGCCTGATTTGGTTGTGTTATAAAAATTGGTAGATACAGTTTATTTGAAGCATATTTACAAATTATATAAAAAATTAACTAATCAATTCTCACAACATCTGAGTGTGTTTTCTCCCCCACTTTGAAAATTCGGGAAGTTGAAGCACAGAAGTTGAAGTCAGGTTCTACTCTGAAAAGTGACTCTGGAAAAATAGCATTGTGAGTTTCTATCTTTATTATTACCCTTCTCTGGCTTTCAAATCAAATTTTCTCATTTTACAAATACTCTAAGAGATTTTTCTAAAGCAATTCCTAGGCATACGTATTTAAAGTGGGATCTTAATATCGAGCCGTGCTCTTTCTGACTTCATATGACAGGTAATGGAGTTTCTGAAATCAGAACTAAGTTAACAATTTTGTTGATGATGCCCAAGTCAGAAAAAAAGCTGTCTCTCTCATCTGTCTCTCTGCATTGGCTCTGCCATGCTAACAAAACGAAATAGTAGTAGAAATCAATTCATCCAAAAAATAAGCAGATATGATTTTTTTGTGTACATACTAAGCAGATCCTTCTAGTAAGATTTTGTTTTCCAATTTTTTCCTGACCATACCCACACTTTGGGTGACTTGCTAAGGCCACAGAGGGAATTATTGTTTCTGTACGTCTTCTGTAACATGAGCCAATCAGTTGGGGTAAAATCCTGGCCCCATTGAAATCAGTGGCAAAATTCCCGTTGACTTCAGTGTAATCAGGATTTCAAGTGTAGTATTTTGAAAGAAAAAAATTGCAAAGGGCTGTTATTTAATTTTTTAAGGTGGCTAATATGCCTGCTGTCTGTGGAACAATAACTACTTTTCCTAAGAGGTTTTCATTATATTCTGAGAATATATTTACATTATAGAGAGTAAATGTCCTGAAAGTAATTCTTTTTGAGAAAATGCTAAACTTTTCTTGAAAAATGTCCTTTTTACAAATGAAATAATTTTAATATAAATGTGTAATTGAGAGTTATTTTGGTCGATAGCAAAAATACATTTTTTACATAATTAGGAACTGCTCCTGCTACTATTAAGTTAATAATAAGACAGCTGTTCACTTCAATGGGGTCAGGACCAGGCCCTCAGTATATATTCTTCAAAATATGCTTGCTTCTTTGAAGAATGCTTGCTTCTTTCCAATATTAGCATGAGTAATACACATATTTGGAGAATTAGAGCTTTCTCTAGAGCAAATGGGAGGTGACTGCCATTGATGATATTTTGCTTATTTGCACACTATTCATTTTTAGATTATCAGGGACCCTTACTGGGGGAGCAATGGCAGAGAGGCAGTAACATTCATGTGTGGCAATGTTTGGTATCTGAACCGCTGGAATTAAAAAATTTAACACTTATGTGCTGCTGCTGTTCCCACTGCCAGTCTTCTTCCTCCTCTCTCAGTGGGGCTGCTACTGGGTTTATAACAGACATGACCGGAGTAGCAATGGTGTGCCAATTTGTGTCTTCTAGACAGGGGCCTAAAAATAAAAGCCAATTGGATAATGCCATTTGGTGCACTGTAGCACATACCCTAGTAATGTAAACCAGTCTGTCAGCAAAGATAAACGGTTGTTCAGCAATATGCTAAAGTAATCTCTAGGTCTTAAAAAATAGAAACAAACACTTTGATATTTATTTATAAACAGGATTTCATAAAATTATTATTTGCTATCATTGCAATTTAATGAAATTGTGTCAGTGAAAGATGAGGTATCCTATCAAAATTTTTTAAAGCTATTCATTATTATTACTAGTGTTGAAAACCCTCTCAGGAACTGTACATTCAAACATACTACAGTTGGTCTCAATTTCAAAGAATTTGCCCTGTAATTTATACTTCTATTTTAGAAGAAGAAGAAATAGGATAACACCATTAACCTGATTTTTTAAAAATTAAATGTAGATGCCAAAAGACAGCCTCTCACTTCTCTGCCAAGAATTATCTTCATAGTCTCTCTATAAATCTCACTACTTTTGTGGAGCCTTCTAAAATTGATCTCCACACAGACATTGTTCCCTCTCCATATTCCATTTGAACTCTCTGTCCGTAATTTTTATTTGCTTGTCTGCATATCACAGTTCTTTGAGTTCGAAAAGAACACGTGTGGTAATACAGGAATGATTATAAGGCAAATAATTTCAGGCCCTTAAATTGCAGGTACAATTTTGCAATCCATCCTGCAAGGTGCTGAATAATTCTTTCAACTCCTAAGCACTCTGACATTTTCAACTATTTGCTGGATTAGAGGCCAGATTGAAACCACCTGAAAATGTGATCCTTAATTAATAAACTGTAGACCCAATCCTCCTCCCATTGAAATGAATCACAAAATCTCCATTACCTTAAATGGGAATAGAATCAGACATATTATGGAGCTATACTAGTTGATCTACTTTTATGTCATCAGATGAATTTCTGTTATACAATTTTAGGTCCCAATCCTGCAATGAGATCTTGGCAGGATCTGCTTGCATGAATCTTATTGCAGGATTGGGGACATATCTTTCAAAAGATAAAAGGATAGAATAGGGTGCTAACAAGCTTTAGGTCTACTCCATTGTTGTTTCTGTATTTATATCTGTGAATCCAGGAATTAGATGTGTCTCTTTTATACACTGGATGTATGTGCATTCTGCCCAGATTACTGTCCTTATATTTGAAATATGTAGGAAGGATTAAATTCAGTTTGCTACATGCTCACTGTTTATATGCTCATGGAAAAACAACTACAGTATCTAATATGGTCAAGATGTATATCCACATATTAATTTAACTTAATCCTAATTTTGCACCATGCAGTATTGCTAGTCCCAAGTGTTCAAAAATCATGAGACAGGGCCCTAAACAAATTATAGTTTGGGTTGAAATGATCACATAATCTCATGATTCCAGGAACTGTAGCTTTAAGAAAACACCAGATAGTGGTGGAATCTCCATCCTTAGAGGTTTTTAAGGCCCGCCTTGACAAAGCCCTGGCTGGGATGATTTAGTTGGGGTTGGTCCTGCTTTTGAGCAGGGGGTTGGACTAGATGTCCTCCTGAGGCCTCATCCAACCCTAATTTTCTATGATTCTATGACAAGACTTGCAATCAGATTGCCAGAATTGGAAACACTGGATCCTGTCAATATATTACTTCCCCAGTATAAAGAGAAAAACACAACCCCCTTAGTGCCAAATGTGCATGGCAGAAAGACACTCCAACCAAAACCTACAGAGGGGCCACTCTGCAACAGAAGGCATGGGTTCATTGTTGGTAGACACAGAGGTCAAGTTTGTGGTCCTGTGTTCCTGGCAATGGCAAATCATATCCTCCCACAATTGCACCCATCATTCACTCTCCAGCAGCAATAATCTGCACAGTCAGGGATAATGTGTGCTGCTGGTTTGAAAGCTGGGGCATATTAACAGTGCTTTTGTATTGCTCATGAGTGTTCATTGGGTGCCATTTCTACATCAGGATGGAATGGTCCCTAAGGTTGCTTTCTAGAAAAAATGTTTGCATTTCCATTCTGTCTCCCCAGCTCAGGATGTTACCGCTGATGGCCAGAGCTGTAGATATTGCAGTTTATTCACCCTCTTGCTCCCTGTAGAACATTTGGTACAATGGAAAACAAAAACATATGACAAAGTGTGTGCACTTTAATCATTCAATTCCTTGTAACAACCTATAGTTCAAGCATCTCTTATGGTATTTGTGGAAAAGCAGTCCAGATGGCAAAATACAAATATATTGAAACATATCAAGGTCATCTTTGAACTGGATACAAAATTGGCTGCAACAAACACTAATGGAATATCAAAGAAATTTCTTATGAGACATTTCGTTATCATCTTTACCTCATATTGAGTTAGTACATATTAACCATGCAGAAAGCGAACGTTATTGTGATAGGTTTCAGAGTAGCAGCCGTGTTAGTCTGTATCCGCAAAAAGAACAGGAGTACTTGTGGCACCTTAGAGACTAACAAATTTATTAGAGCATAAGCTTTCGTGGGCTACAGCCCACTTCTTCGGATGCATATAGAATGGAACATATATTGAGGAGATATATATACACACATACAGAGAGCATGAACAAGTGGGAGTTGTCTTACCAACTCTGAGAGGCCAATTAAGTAAGAGAAAAAAAACGTTTGAAGTGATAATCAAGATAGCCCAGTACAGACAGTTTGATAAGAAGTGTGAGAATACTTACAAGAGGAGATAGATTCAATGTTTGTAATGGCTCAACTGAAATGACCTCAGCTGGGTACAGATTCTGTCTATAGATGATAATCCCTTCTGCATGTTATTACTCCATTTTTAGGATTCCTACCATTGTTCTGTCCTCTTTCTGCTGTAACTGCAAAGGTCCCTAAGATGCATCTAATTTGTTGATAGTAGAATGCTAATTTAAATAAGGTCCCATATGGTATGTGTCTCTCTCTTATTCAAATTCCAAAAGAAATGAACATATGCAATCTCTGATAGTAGAAAAGAGCTGAATGAATATATAATGGACTATTTATTATTTTCCATTCTTACTATCCACATACATCTTTTTGGTTGCTTTTGCTACATGCAGCTAAAGAATCCTAGGTATGTGTATTTGTACTGAAATATCTGATCAGTTAGTGTGAAGTTCATAAAACTTGAGGGGTATTTAACTATGGACAGCAAAAATAGTAAACCATTCTTACCTCCAAACCTCTCATTTTAGGAGAATTTAATATGTGGTCAATTGCTAAAACTCCAAAGGGAGAGGCAGGACTATTCAGTGAAGGAAGGAAGAGGCAGGACTTCTGACTCATTGTTCCCCTGCTGCTAGACAGGCCAGATATGCCTCATCAGGCGTGATTCTCCTTTCACTTACAATTGTCTTGCACTAGTGTAACTTCAGTGAGCTTGATTCATTGTTGCTCTGTACCTTGGGTAGTCATTTCAGCTCAGGAGTTGAGGTAGAAGATGTAGTGAAAACACTTAGAAACAGCCATTTCAGGAGAAAGCTTAGGTTGTGGTTTATATTTAATTATTCTTGAGAAAATATCTTCCTGTATGTTTGTACAGTGTTTAGCACAATGGGCACCCAATCCAGACTGGAGCCTTTGGGCACTACTGTAATAAAATAAATTTATATTAATAAAGGAAATTCCAGAAAGGAGGTGTGTATGAACTAAGTTGTGTCAACAACGCTTTCCTGTACATTATCAAAGAATAGTGCAGGGCTTTAACTGTGCAACATCCATTGACATTAATGAGAGTTTTTCAGCTAGAACTTGGCACAATTATTTTCACAGTATCACATTCTCCATTTCTAAACTATCCTTTATTTGGCAGCTTTTCATAACAGAAAATATCCATTGTAGGCCAAAGGTGATAAGATTACCACTATGGCTGTTCAAGTCAAGTTTGCTACAGTACCTCACCAGAGCCAACACAATGTAGTAGTTTTCAGTCCCCCATGCTGTAGTAACCATTGCACAGAAACTCTTTAAAACAATCTTAGTGGTAGCGTTACCAGACCATTTCCTATATATTAAGTATTTTTTCTTTTTAAAAAAACCATTTTCGTCAAGATTTACTGCTCATATATTAACATGTATCTTGAGTATAAATGACTAAAACTGCCTTATATGTCCAATTCAAGATGCATAAGGATTGGGGCCAAATCCTGTTAATCATATTCATGTGAATAGTCTCACTAGGATTAGTCATATGAGGAAATGGAGTAGGATTTGGCACTTAGTGTCTTAGCGAAACACATTTTGGAAAAAAATCCAATAGGTAGTTTATACTAATGCTTGTTTAAACCTCTCTGTCAGCAAAATGTACTCTACGGTCTTTTCTACTCTTCCTTAAGTGGTGTTTTAGTACTAGTATTTTTTGAGACATGAATATATATCATAATAATAGTTATTGAGAGTTAAGATTGGTTCCCACTCAGAACCTTACACTAGTGTGTTCTGCCTTACTACACTCACATTTCTAAACATAGAAAACATCTTATATCTAACCCTCATTCACACATGGAGTGCATATCTGTTTTTATGGCAGCCTTCAAGGGGCCAGTCCTACAAGGTGCCATCCATTGCCAACTACAATTCAACTTTGCACCTCACAGGATCAGGCCCCAAATGTCTCCATATTTCCTCCATGTTTTGTACAGCTCTAAGCCCATTGCTGGTACCTAAAAATTAATAATAAATGCATAATAATTTGTTAGTCATCAGGATAAATTATTAAAATACATGAACTTCTCCAATATTTCAACTACTTTGCGAACTGCTTTGCCAGCATCCTGGCTGCAAACTGCATTTTTGTGGTTTTGCAGGCTAATTCCTTTTCATGAAAGTTTTAATGAAAACAAGCAGAATGAGATCCCAGACGTCTGAGTCATCAGGCATTCAAAACAATTATACATGTGCTTATTTCCTGAAATAAAAATATCAAATTCAGATTACTAGTGTGTGTGCGCAATTGGGGTAACTCTATGTCTGTACCTGGTGTGGCTGGTGGGGGCAGGAAGGGGAAGTTTAGTTTACTTCAGAGTCCAGTCCTCCAATTCGGCACTGCTACTTGGAGACAGTTGTCTCAGTAAAACTTCTGACCAGCTCTCTAATGATGTCTACTATTTAAAAACAAACACTTTTTCTGCTTCATCTCTGGACTAAGGATGTTGACCTTAAAAATAACTGAAATTCTTCTGTGGTCTGTAAACAAAATGGATTGCAGGGAGTCATGCTTATATGTCACTCTTCCAAAACATTCTTACTTGTTGGCCATCTTTTGAAAAGTTTATTTGCTGCCAGTCAAGTGAGAATTTTTGTTTTTAATAATATTGATGACATCAGGCCCAGATATGAGAAAAATCAGTGTGGGGAGTCTCAGTACATTAGATGGCAGGACATTGGGCAGATCCAACTCTCACTGAAGGCAATGGAAAGGCTCCCATTTACTTCAATGAGAATTTGATTGGACCTCCTGGAAGTAAGAGAGATTCGTAATTATTTATTTTTTACTATGGTGAGTATTTTAAGGTGACTTTTTCAACTATAACCTGATTCTCATTTTTGTTTGTAGACATGTAGCTAGTCATGTGCATTCTTCCCAAAGTCTGACTGGCTGAATGGAAGCAGTGGGAGAATTTAGCAAAGTAGAAGGCTGGCAAGGGGACAAATCATTACTTTCTTGTCATTTGGTGGTGTTTATAAAGAAACTGGGCAGGAGGCCAGTCCTCATTTGAGCCTCAGATTGGACACAATGGTCAGTCTGTGCAGGTCAGCAGCTTTTTGTCAGACAGAAAATAACTAGATTTCACGTGTATGAAATGGGATTTTGATTGTGCAGGGCTCCAAGACAACAGGATTATTCCTACCCTGACAACTGGAATGAATGATTTGTGACATTTATTTTTAGAAGTCTTATTAGACTATGTGTATCCCAGCATTGTCAGATATCCACAGACGGCAAGAGCAGTCAGGCTACAATCCAGTAGAGGAATGTGGCCTCACAAAATTATAATGTATTGTACAAAATGCACAGTATATCCATTTCTAAAACTGCCTTTTCACTACAGTTCAAGTATCAATACTATATGGCTTCTGTTCATGTACTTCAACATATTATAACAACAGGATTTATGTACATTTAATTTACAATCAGGGATGCATTTATGGAGCTATACCTATCTCATAGAACTGGAAGGGATCTTGAAAGATCATCGAGTCCAGTCCCCTGACTTCATAGGGCAGGCGACCCAGACGTCTGCCTGGGGGCTGGGCTTGGGGTCATGGGCCGTGTGTGACTCCTCCATTGGGGGAGGCTGCGCGTGCCTGGACCATGGCCCCGCCCTGAGGCCTGTCTCTGCTCAACCTCCTCCCCCAAACCTCCACCCACACTCTACCCCCAGTCCCACTCGGCCCCCTCCTAGGGTTGCCAACTTTCTAATCACACAAAACCAAACACCCCTGTCCCGCCCCTTCTCCGAGACCCCACCAATTCTCCGAGGCCCCGCCTCCCGCTCGCTCCATTCCCCCCCCCACCATCGCTCACTCTTCCCACCCTCACTCACTTTCACCGGGCTGGGACAGGGGAGTGGGGTGCAGGAGGGAGCTTTGGGCTGGGGCATGGGTGCAGGGGGGTGGTGAGGGCTCCGGCTTGGGGTGGTGCCAGGAATGAAGGGTTTTGGTGCAGGAAGGGACTCCGGTGTGGGGCAGGGGGTTGTAGTGCACGGTTCCGGTGATGCTTACTGCACCTCCAAGGCAGCGGCTGCCAGGTCCCTGCAGCCTCTAGATGCATGGGCAACCAGGGAGGCTCTACCTGCTGCCTTTGCGCCCGCAGGCACCGCCCTCGCAGCTCCCATTGGTCGGGAACCATTGGTCATGGTTCCCGACCAACGGGAGCTGCGGAATTGGCACTGGGGCACGGGCAGCGCGCAGAGCTTCCCAGTCCCTGGCTGCCCCAGTACCTATGGGCCGCAGAGACCTGGCGGCCTCTTCTGGAAGCCGTGTGGAGCTAGGGCAGGTAGTGAGCCTGCCTTAGCGCTGGGCTCCTGCTGTGCCGCCAAGCGGACTTTCAATGGCCCAGTAGGTGGTGCCAACTGGAGCCACCAGGGTCCCTTTTCAATCAGGCATTCTGGTTGAAAACCAGATGCCTGGCAACCCTGCCCCCTCCTCGAGGCCCCCCTGCCGCTCATGCTTCTTTATCCCCACTCTGAGGCCCTCCTCTGCCTGCCTCTAATGCCTCTTCATCCCCTCCTCCAGGCCCCCGCCTGCTGCTCACACCTCTTTGCCCACCTTCTAGGGTTGCCAACTGTCTAATTGCACAAAACTGAACACCCGTGTCCCACCCCCTTCCTCTTCTCCTTCTCTGAGGCCCTGCCTGCTCACTCGCTCCATCTCCCTCTCTCTGTTGCTCGCTCTCCCCCCCACTCACTTTTACCAGGCTGGGGCAGGGGGTTGGGATGAGGGAGGGAGGTTGAGGGCTCTGGCTGGGGGTGCGGGCTCTGGGGTGGGGCCGGGATGAGAGGTTTGGGGTGCGGGAGAGGGCCCTGGGCTGGGGTAGGGGGGTATGGGCTCTGGATTGGGGGTGCAGACTTTGGGTGGGGCCAGAAATGAGGGGTTCAGGGTGTGGGAGAGGGCTCCAGGCTGGGGCAGAGGGTTAGGGTGCAAGGGGGGGTAACGGCTCCAGCTGAGGGTGCAGACTCTGGGGTGGGGCCAGGGGTTTGGGGTGCAGAAGGGAGCTCTGGGCTGGGGCTTAGGGGTTCAGAGAGCAGGAGGAGGTGCAGGCTCTGAGATGGGAGTGCAGGCTCTGGGATGAGGCCAAGGATGACAGGTTTGGAGTGCAGGAGGGGGCTTCCACCCTTCTGACGGCAGGCCGGCTGTTTGGGGAGGCTTAGCATTCCCTGGCCTCTTATACCCGCCACCTATGCTTGGGATGCTGTTTAAAAAGTTAAAAAAATTAAAAGATATGATAAAGTTTAGAGGAAACAATTTTTTTATTTGCTTATATATGGCATGAATAAATACAATGTGCAAATTTATCATCTTATATGACAGAGATAAATCATGTATGCATATCATGAATCAAAGTCTTAAAATGGGCTACAAATTCAATAAAAAATAAGGCATTCAAAAATTTAACAAATGGAGGGGGGGGCGCCAAAGACGCTCTTCCCTTGGGGCGCCATTTGGTTTAGGGCCAGCCCTGCTTACAATAATAGGCACCCTCAAAGGGGAAATCAATGTTGATATTACAGAATATTACTGATCTCACTGTTTTCCAAAATTATCCTGAATTTCTCATACTTCCTTTTCCTACACATAACATCCCTGTCAGATAAAAAAAATCCCTAGTAAATCAGCTTTTTCCTTTACTGCACATAAGACAACCCATTCTTTAGGAGTTTTATTACCAGCATTCATCCTCCTAATCTTATTCTACACCTTGTTGATAGGAATATCCTTATTATTAACCTTACCACAGATTGTGCCAATTCTGCCCTTTCTCTGAGCTAATGGTTTCTTCCTTTTACAACGTATGAGATCAGAAGCACTCATAGTACATTTAATTATATTAAAAGCTGGCTTCCTCTCTCTAAACAGCAGTTACATTCTTTGTTCCACCAGTGCACAGATTTCCTTCCCTTCCTATTCAATGGAGTTTTTGGAAAGTACTTCTCATTTATATTAATACACAACATTCAAAGGAAATGAACAGCTGTAATTAAACACAGCCATTGTATGCAAATTTCATCACTCTAATCAATAGCTGATCTTATTACCACCTTCCCAAAGTTAGGAAAAAGTAAACATTGCACTGGTAATTTATAAAACATGAATAAGGATATTCAGCTACACATATAGGAAAATTATTGAACTAGAACTGTCAAAATGAATGTCTATATAAATAGCCAGCACATTATGTATGTTCTCCTTCTCTTTAGTTACACTAGTATATTACTCTTTATTATACATTAGGTAGTATGTACTTTAGTCAGACTAAATGGAACTGAATTAGCATAATCCAACATATACTGATCACATCTAAAAGGGTGTTGATGGTTTTGTTGTTGTTGTTCCATTAATGTAATCAGGTTCACAGATTTTGGCACCAGAACCAGAATTTTACTATCAACCTCCTGGACTTTGACACTTTTCATTTTAAACCTTCATCAATAGTAATTCTAAAATGTAAATGTCTCACCTTTAGGTACAGACCCACATGTTGAAATTAGCAGCTTTGTAAGAGTTGCATAGGGATACGTAAGGATATATTGGAAAGTAAAATCAGCATGATCATTTTAGGGCTTGATTCTGCCATCTTTACTGATGTTAGCACTTTTCTCTGTTTTACAGGTCCACTGACTTCAACAGGATTATTTGTGTAGCAAGATATCAGTCAGTGTGAATAAATAGGGCATAACCAGGCCCAGTGTGATCATTAAGGCTCTTATCTTGCAAACACTTAAACATGTGCATAACTTTACACATGACTAGTCCTATTGAAGTTCTAAATATCAGGGGGCAGCTGTGTTAGTCTGTATCCACAAAAACAACAAGGAGTCCAGTGGCACCTTAAAGATTAACTGATTTATTTGGGCATAAACTTTCGTGGGTAAAAAACCTCAGATGAAGAAGTGAGGTTTTTTACCCACAAAAGCTTATGTCCAAATAAATCTGTTAGTCTTTAAGGTGCCACTGGATTCCTTGTTGTTTTTATTGAAGTTCTAAAGTACTGGAAGGATCAAGACTTCATCTAAACATGTAAGAAGCAAAAAAGCAGAGGCAAAAAAACCCAGAAATGTTATCTCCTACTCAATCCTGTAAATTTATACCAAACTTCAAGGCTCATCATCCAATGAGTTATATACCAACACATTTTTTTATTTTTCATCCAGTATTGCTTGTCCTTGTCAGTAAGGGGCCCTTCTTTCTACCCCTTCTTTCTCACTCTTGTATTTTTAATATTTTATTACAGCAGGGCTTAAAAAATTTACCTGACACCTACTATTCAAAGGACAAAGCCAACTAGTCAGGGTGAAAAACAACACTGCCATGTCCCCCAAACCCACAACCCCTTGCGATACAAAGGAATACAAGTCTTTGTATTCTCAACAGTAAGACTGTCAATCACCTTTGTATTTAATACATTCTGAAAATGTATTTGATGCCCTCGCTCCATGCCTTTACAATAGCTTCTATCCCTTTCTGGCTTCACTCCACTTTTTCTTTCTAACATTGGTATTGTGTCTCTTTTCCTGCATTGCTTCAAATGTCTTTTCCTTCTTCTCATTCTATCTAGTCCTCTTTCTTTTCTTATATTGTGTTCTCTATCATCTTTCTTATAGTGTCTGTCTCTCCTTCCTTCCCAACACAAAAATATCTCAAACCCCAGCTTCTCTTTTCTAACTCACTCCTCAATCTCCCTTCTCTCTATCAATCCGTACCCACATTTTGGTTAAAACAAAGTAGAAGCCTCATTGTTCCACCCCTCCAGTAGAAGGAATAATGCCACAAGGGCCATTATGCTTCCTGACTGCCCACCCTGGTGAAGTAGCCAGCTGTGCTCCAGCCATCTCTTCCCTGGTTGCATCTGGCCCACGTGCCATGGTCATAGAACTTGAAAATTTCCCCAGAGACCTACTAGTTGGAAGACTAAATTTACTAGCAAGAGGCAGATATGGAACATGTGAAAAGGACACAGCAAGGTCTCATTAGAAGCCCAGCCCTTCAGCCTCCATCAATTGTTGAGAAGCCAGTGGCTCCAGGGATTTCGACCAAGCTTCCCACAGGGTTAATTTCATTCTGCTACTATCTTCTCCAAAACATTTATTTCAGAGTTTGTTCTGAGTTAATGAAAGCCCATCAGACTTTTAGGCCTTTGGAACAAAACATTTGGCTCTCCCCAGGCTAAGAGTTCTTAAACTACTCTATTAGGACTACTTAAATGTTACTATTTAATCCAACTTCCACCTGCCTATTCTGTGACTGCATTACATTCCTGTTCACTTTTCAAATTAATACCCCATAACATTTAAAAAAATACACATTACTCCTCCCCCTTCATTAATCCTAGTTTCCCTCACAGAGGAGTATTCCTGGAATTGAAAATCCATTACTTTCTGCAGCCAAGGTTCCTGTACAGACAGGAACTCTACATCAATATCCAAATTGTGTGTTAATAAATTTGTTTAAACTCCTGCCCTGAAGATACAACACTTCAAACATTTCCTGAAGAGTGCATAAAACCACTAGTAAATACATCATGAGTGACTGGTGAGAAAGCACTTTGCAGATATGCTGCACTGAAAGTTCTCTAATTCCAGTCTAATGTCATTTAACAATGACGTTGCATTATCATGTTCTTTTAGTCAGCCTTTTAAAGAAAATTGTGAACAGGAATAGTTAAAAACCTCCAGCATAAAATAATAATAATTTCTGCACTAAGGAAGGAAACTCATCCAACTTAACTATGACATATCAAAGCAGCAAATTAGTGGCTTATTCAGCTACAACATATTCACTAATTTCTTTCCCGCCTCCCCTTCTATATCAAGTTTTAACAACCTAAGCTTCCCAGCATCACAACACCCCCCCCCCCTCCTCACATCACCTGTTTCTCTTAAAGTGCCTTTGAAGTTCATTTCTCGAATTCATTCTTCTCCTGGGACATCACTGCAGCATCCATCCTGTTCTCTGGACACTTCAGTGCAATACTCAAAGGCCTGGACAATTCAAGGGGCTTTGCATGGGGTGCTTAACTGGGTGCACTCTCTGGTCAGCCTGGTCCCATAGTGCCCTCTCCTGAGGAGATGGAAAGAGCTAGGGAGAGGCAGGGGGGAGCGGGAAAGAGGAGTAAAGAGGTGTTGGAAAGGAGAAAGGGGGAGAGATAGGAGAGGGAAGATGAAGCCGGACTCCCCCCTTTCTGCTTTCCCCTCTCCCCCCACCCTGGCTCCTCATTCTTCCTCTCCTCCCATTAGCCCCATCCCCCCCCTCTGCCTTCCCCATCTCCCCCACAGCCCCAGCCCCCCTTTCTCTTCCCCTCCCCACCCGTCACTCCCCGACTCTTCCCCGCCCCGCTCTGCCTGGTCCCTCCCCCCGGCGGCCGGCTGAGGAGCCGCCGTTTCCGGAGTACACAGAGCGGGGCTGCTGGCCGTGCTGTGCCGTGAGGGGGTGACTGGCCGTGGCAGGCAGGTGAGCGAGCGGTACGCCCGTCCCCCCCCGTCCGGGCCCGGCCCCGGCCCCGGCCCCAGTCCGCGGGCTTAGCTGTCTCCTCCCGCAGCGGCGGCTCCCGGGGGAGGCAGCAGCCCCGCGGCTCGGCAGGCGGGGGCCCTGGTGGGGCGGGAGACCGGGGGATGGCAGGGGCAGCATTAACCCCCCCCCCCCGCGGCTATGAGGGGAGAGCCCCTTAAGGGAAGAAGGGGGGAGTAATCGCCCGTGGGCGGCGGGGCGCCCCCTGGCTGGGAAGGGGCGCTTATGGGGGGGCTGTGAGGAGCCTCTCTGGAGGGGCTGGGAGGGTTAAGGGAAGCCCCCCCGGGACGCAGCGTCGGTCAGGGGCAGCCCCAAGGGAGAGGCTGGAACGCCCCGGGGCCCCTGTGGGTTGAGCCCCTCCGTCAGAGGGGGGGGGAGTGCTGATAGCCGGCCCCCTTGCGGGTGCAGGGAGGGAAGAAGGGGGATTGGGGTGCAGCGAAGGGGCCGGGGTGCCATATACACCACCCTCCACCCCACGGCTGGTGACCTGCGTGTGAGAGTTTCGGGTGAAACCGGCAGAGACTGCGCCTGCGGGAATTCCAGTGCACCTTCCTGCTAAATAGTGACCCGGCCCTGAAATACTCTCTGTGAGAGCCAGTGAATGTGAGAGCTGCCGCTGCCAGGCTCTAGAGAGGCCTTCTCTAATCTCACTCACTGGAGTCGGCCTCCCCGAGAGAGGGGAAAACATGATACAGACCCAGAACAATGTAGGCAGAGGGATTCTTAGCTCATGCAGGCATCAGCTTTCTATGGTTTTATAAACCCCCTTATCTCGAGCCTTGTACACGTAAAAAGGAGTGAAATTGTGACCACTCTGTTGACTGCAGTTTTAGTCAGTGTCTTACATTATATTATTTTGTATGGTACTAGTTGGTGCTGTTATGAGACTGTGTGACTGCTGCTGCCTTTAATCACAGAAAGGAGCTGTCTCTTATGAGCAGCAAAATTCTAAATACATTAATAACTCATTATGTGTAGCTAAAGCTTTTCTGAAGTACCTATAACATTAATATCGCTGTACTGACTGTCATTGTAGCTTGCTAAACTTATATCGACTCGCATGAGTTTTAGTAATGATTTAAGATTTTTGATTTAGTGTGTTAATGGTGCCTTTTCAGTTTCCCTCACTCAGATTGTGTCAGTTTGAGAAAGTCCTGCTGTGTGGTAGTTATATACTTTAAATGAGAATTGATAATATATCTCAAGGGTAGGCAACCTGTGGCACACGTGCCGAAGGCGGCACATGAGCTGATTTTCAGTGGCACTCACACTGCCCGGGTCCTGGCCACCGGTCCGGGGGGGCTCTGCATTTTAATTTAATTTTATATGAAGCTTCCTAAACATTTTAAATACCTTATTTACTTTACATACAACAATAGTTTAGTTATATATTATAGATTTATAGAAAGAGACCTTCTAAAAACGTTAAAATGTATTACTGGCATGCGAAACCTTAAGTTAGAGTGAATAAATGAAGACTCGGCACACCACTTCTGAAAGGTTGCAGACCCCTGATATAGCTAGATATAAACTTAACATATAGTTGTTGGTTTAGATGTTGAGACTCTCACATCCTAGTCACAAGTATGAACCAGCCCTTATTTTATTATTAGTTATTATTTATTATTTTATTTATTTTTTCTAGAGGAACTTTGCATCTGTAGATATTTGGATATTCTGGTCAAGGGTGTGGTATAAATGAATGGTAGACAGTTAAGGAACATGCTTTCCTGTGTATTTTCCGGTACTTCTGGTAAGGCCAGAAATACTGAGACATCAGCCTTTCCTACTGATATTTTGTTATTTCTGATTCAGAACCAGGAAGTGCACAGGTGTGAGGAAATTAGAAATAACGTATACCGGGCTAGCCAAAACCTTTTTTTGAGGTTCAAAAGTTTTGGTCAATTGTTAAATAATCCCAAAGTAATGCTAAAATAACTGATATAAGCTGTATTTTTTAAAAATTCTAAATTTACATGCTGAAACCATTTGTTTGCTCACCTGCACCCTTCCTCAGTGCCTTATGCCAATGGTTCTCAACCAGGGATACGTGTATCCTTGAGGGGTACACAGAGGTCTTCCAGGGGGTACATCAACTCATCTAGATATTTGCCTAATTTTACAACAAGCTATATAAAAAGCACTACTGAAGTCAGTACAAACTAAAATTTCATATAGACAATGACTTGTTTATACTGCTCTATGGACTATGCTCTGAGATGTAAATACAATATTTATATTCCAATTGATTTATTTTATAATTATATGGTAAAAATGAGAAAGTAAGCAACTTTTCAGTAATAGTGTGCTGTGACACTTTTTTGTATTTTTATGTCTGATTTTGTAAGCAACCAGTTTTTAAATGAGGTGAAACTTGGGAGTACGCAAGACAAATCAGACTCCTGAAAAGGGTACAATTGTCTGGAAAGGTTGAGAGCCACTGCCTTATGCCATATTCTTCTAATCTTCCTTATCCTTTTCTCTTCTGGGGTCACTACACTCCAGCCCTCTTTTCTTTCACTTTTCCCCCCAACGTCCATCATTCTTAAACACCTTTTCTTCCTTCCCACTCAATGCACTTTTATAATCATCAATTTTCCTCTTTTGCAGAACTAAGAGAAATGCATTTTCCTGTCCCGTAAGGTAGATGCATGTATACGCTTCCCTTTACGGGTTGTAGTGATTGCATCTTTCTGTAGTTTCTCTTGTCTCTGATAAAATATGATGTCCTATGGAAAAATATGATCACTATAGTTGCTCATGTGGGGAAATTACCCACCCCAAAGCAATGTGGCAGAAGACTTGAAAATACATTTTTTATGGTGGTTCTTGGTGCAGTGGGGAGGGGTATAATGATGGCACCTGGAATACTGTTAGTGACAGCAGATTATGGAATGATAGTGTGCTTTCCTGTTCCTAAGACCTACACCTTATCATTACTAATACTATCTCACATATATAAAGCTCCTTTTATTCCAAAAGATCTCTAAGTACTTAACAAACTATACGCTCAGATAAATTAATGCACCACTGAAATGCAGATCTCAGATTAAATGTGGAACTCTTTAACAGTGCACAACAATACTACGTGACAGTTTAGAACAGGAAGTGGAGAGTATCTTCTCATTGTAACTGCAGGGGTAATCGTAGGTAAGTAGAATGTTATTACTAGAGTTGGATGTTAGCCAGGACCCTACCCCAGCTTTTATAAAGAGTGCCAGGAGACCATTAATAACTACACAGGGGGTCAGGACCTTGGTTTTATGTCTCATCTGAAAGATGACTTTTACAGCAGCATGTGTAACTCCATTACAAAACAACATGCTGGGGCTGGTTCAGAGGGCAACTGACCTGATTAGACTTTACAAAATCTAGCTTGTGATAACATCAGATCTTACAGAACAAGATGGTATGTCTAGATTCCAGACAGTGCTGTTTAAACTCAAAAACTCTGCTTAGTATGATAACTTTATAGCCATTGTAGAATTTGCCAGATGGAGGTGTTCTCCAGGTTCACAAGAAGTTAACAATTGCCTTGTTTTATTGGTCCTTTGTTTTTTAAGCTTCTGTTGTTTGTATACTTTTGGATAATTTCATGATTGGATGAGTATAGAAATGCATTTTAATAGCCTTATGTTATAAGAGACTCTTTACCAATTGCCTTATTTTTCTAAAGGGACTAGTGGAAAAAATATGTGCACAATGCTTCTGTCCGTAAATGCCAAGTGATGTTTGAATCACTGTTGAGAGATGCTAGTCTCTGTCTTTCTGGAGAGTTCTTCTTGATCACCCACTCTGACTTTGCCAAAACTAAACCAATCCATCTGAAACTTCCACGTGCAATTTATCAGATTTGAATTTTTCTGTGAAATTTGAAGCAAATTGGACAAGGTGTCTTGGTGTTTAAAAATGAGATATTTCCACTTCTTGGGAACATTTTCAAACAGTGTTTTGTATTATCATATCTAAGAAATGGCTTGGCTTAGATATATCAGTTTTTGTTTTATTCTTTTGTCTTCAATAAGAACTGATGCTTTGAGTAGTCTAAGAACATTTGGGGTGAATATCCTATTATGTGCAGTTGTTTCAAGGTTATAAAACCTTGCACAGTGCAAGTTGTGGGCTTCCAAAATCCTAGATTGGAGCAGCCTTAGGATAGAAAAAGGGAGAGGAGGAGGAGAATGAGAATGGAAACAGGAGATATCGAGCGAGTGGGTGTTCAAAAGTAAAAGAATGGAAGGAGAAGGCCATAAAGAGGCATATGGACTAATGTGTGCGTTGCTGAAGAACTGCTAAAATCTGTATATAGGAATAAAAGATTAGTATCTGTGTATATGGGGTAGGAGTAACAGGCCCAGTGTAGGACTTCTAACACTCTAAACAAGATTTGTTATGCAGTAGGACAGAGATTTTCAAACTGGTACACAGGCTGCAATCAGGTGACACATGGGATGGCTTATCAGAATAAGTATCTGTTAAACTGCACTGATTAAAACAACAAAGATGGTGTAGTCAGTATGTTTAAATTTTAGATTCTATTCTATATAGGTTCGTATGCTGTGCTCATCACTATATTATCTGACTGCCATCCAATATTGCATTAAGTGACGTGACTAACATCTGTCACATGTTTTTATTCCGTTATCCTCTCCCCAAAGGGAAAAGTGTGAGCATTGTCTTGTTTTGGTAGGATGGTCTTTGTTTGTTTAGGTTTTTGGTTTTTTTTAATATATATCTTATAGAAGGCATAGTGAACAATTATTTTAAAAATCAGACTTTTTAAAATATTGGATTTAAAATATTGGTCATCATCAGGGTGGGATGGAATCTCATAACTAATATGAGATGAAAGCTCACAGATGCTGCTGTATGAGAGCTTAATATCAGTGAGGAATCCAGTAGTACATCTAATTACAGACTGAATTGAGCAGTTTTGGATGTGTACCTTCAGCTAAATGAGATGTGATGTACTACGGCTTATGTTTGGTGAAGGAGAAATAAAAAAATCTGTCCTTGCTAAGGGAAGTCCACAAAAGGGAACATAGCATTTGCTGAAAATATCTCTTTTGGCCTAATATTGTATTTATTTAAAAATGTTTTGAAGAGTTCTTTGTATCTGTTGGGTGCTCTTAAAATGTTTACTTTCACCTTTTTCCTGTAAGCTTAGGGTATGCCCATTCATACTAATAATACTTTACATAATAGCAAAAATGTACAAGGAAACTTTTTAAGATGACTCATTGGAAAGATGTGCTAAAATGTACTCTTAAATTGTAACCTTTTCTTGTCTTTCTAATTACTTTTTAAAACTAAATCATTCTTTTAAGGTAGTATTTCCCTCTGAAATTAGTGGTAAGTATTTTAATGTTAGCTAAATCTTAAAAAAAACTTTATTGTTTTGGAATAGGGACATAATCCTCCCCTGTCATCTTTTGTTTCTTGCTTTTTCACTTGCTTGTTGGATTTTTCTGGTGGTTTTTGGATAAGTATAACTGTCTTTCCCTAAGTTTTTCCCCATTTCCTCTGGTCACTTTTCACTGTGCTATTTGTGTGATTCTAATCTTCCTCCATTTTTGTAAACACATCTGGAGAATACAGATTATAGGGAGAATTCAGATAATTTAGGACAAAAACAGTCTACCTTTGACTTTTTTTTCAGGTCTTGGATATGTTGTTTTTGTTCTTTCCTGATAATATAGTGGAGATTTTTAACTAAAACTTGTTTAACACATTAGCTGTTTTTTTGG
Source organism: Trachemys scripta elegans (assembly GCF_013100865.1). Classification (NCBI taxonomy): domain Eukaryota; kingdom Metazoa; phylum Chordata; order Testudines; family Emydidae; genus Trachemys; species Trachemys scripta. Next base: position 19,832,995 of record NC_048310.1, read on the forward strand.
AAGTAGAATTGATTGAACTTCCAATTCCAGCACTGTAGTAATTACTTTTGCTTTGTAAATCAGGAGTGTGCTCAATGCCCACGATGGAGTGATACAGTGTGATTAGAGAATATTCCTTGGGGATTGGTTGAATCTTACATATTTTGGTATAATGTGGAAATAGAAGAGCAGAATCCTGCTTTTGTTTAAATCTTTTCCAAACATGTCATAAGGGAAGTTTGTCTTTCTCTTATCAAAATGATGTGCCCCTTTAGTGTTCTGTTCTAACATGCTAAGTTTCAGGATGGACTTTTTAAAGGGAGTCATGGAACATTAAAGTTTTCATCTGATGGCCAAAAGGTAGGAGGAGAATAAAAAGACCCATTATGACCTTTTTCTTTTCAATGAGGACCTCGCTACTATGATTCATGCTACAGTCACTTTAGTTAAATTATTCCAGTGCACTGTATCTTGAATCCATTCTGAAACCAAAGCTGGCAGAGAATGTGGTTCATGCTTGTTAAGTAGGGTATCTCACTGTGAGCATATTACACTGGTGCTACCTGTGGTTTTGGATGGTATCAAGAATTTCCCAAGACTTACTGGGGTGAAAGCAAATTCCTCTGAAGCAGGCCCAGACCTGCAGTGTGCAATATCAGATCAGTGGCTTTGTGGGATTTTTCTTCTTGAGTTAGGCAAGCTCCTTCTCCATCAATACAGATTGTAGATCCTGCAGATATGGTCTCAGAAAGGATATAGGCAGAGAGTAAAAAAGCATGGAAGTATCCTCAGAGAGAAATAAGGCAAAACCCCTCAGTGTCCAGACCTCATGTTCCTTGAAAACCTGTGGCTGAATCTCTGAGGTCTCTAATCCCCCTCATCTTCATGGTACAAGAAGAAGACTGCGTGTTTCATGGCTTCAGGATAAATTGTCTACTGCCTATGATCAAAAATATATTGGTTGGAATTATGATGAACCATTTGGACAAGCAGCAACTTTTGCTACTTTTTAAGTAGCCATAAGCTTATGTGAGCCATTTTGTTGCTTCTTTAAAAGAAGCAGACCTTTACAAACAGGCAACATAGGCAAATTCCTTAATATGGTGCTGAAAGATTAATTTAATACTTTACAAATATTGTGTCCCCCTTTAGGCAAAGATAAAAACTCACACTTATTTTAATACATTCACAGCAATCCTTTCCCCAACTCTCCATGTTAACTGATATGTGAGACCTGCACACAATAGAACTTGGTGTTATGCTGATTCTGTAAAAATCAATTTCTTTTCCAAGGAGGGAAATACTATTATTACACTTAATGTAAAAACCTAGATTATTTTAATGTAAACAAGTACTTGTTGACTTTTAAATTTTTGATGTAAAACCTCACAATGTATACAATTCTGTTACTTTAATTCAGTTCCTTGTAGACATCTAAAATCATCCTCATGAGTTATTCAGTTTTTATCCTGTTTATTTAAACATTCCAATAATTTCCAGGACAACAGATTGTAATGTCAAATTCAGCACTTTGACCCAATTTCAGGCCCAAAATGGGGAATAATTGTATAGAAAGAGTCAATGTTTAAAAATAAAACAAAACAAAAATTTGGTAATTAGCAAACTTGGTACAAAATTATGAAACATAATTTAAAAGTTGAAGTAGATTTGAATGTAGCATGAATCAATTTGGAAGCTCTTATTTGCATGCATGTCTTCTAATTCATATTACCAATACTATGTAAAATATCTTATTTTTTCGTATCATATTTAATCTTCAGAGTGAAATAGCAATTTAGGGGCTTGGGGGCAGGAAATAATCTCGTGTGGTAAACTTTGTTCATAAGCAGTTATTATTTTTATCATTGTGGAAAGGTAGTACATTTGACCTGTGCTATTTTGAAATTAATCTATTGCTTGGTTTTGTGGTTAAAAAAGATTTAGGTCTGGTTAAGTGAAATCTATTGCTTTGCAGATGTTGCTGGATGTGAAATCTATTCAAAACCACTAATGATACATACTTTGTTTTTGTATAGGAATGTCACATTTTTGTGGTGACGGATAGGTATGATAGAGTAAATCTGTAGTCAACACACAAGATTTAGTGAGATGTTTTTGGGAAAAGACAGTGTATTTTTTCCTTTGAAGAATTTTTTTCCAATTCATTTTCTGGGATAGTTTTATATTTCTATGACACTTGATTAAGCTATGCATGTAGTCAGTTAGATAAATGTTTACTAGAATGTGATTCACCCTCTAATTATGTATCCTCTGCACATCTCTTAGAGAGGTACCAGAGGCTCTCTTTATTCCACCCTCTCATCTCTCCATATCACGGTGACCATATTTTCAGCTGAGGGCTGGATGGGTTCCCTTCAGATTATAAGGGTGGTTGTTTGACCAATATGAGGTGCCCCTGCCACCCCAGGAGCGCACATTCTGAGCTCCTTCTGGCCTGATGTAGAAAGACTAGGCCTAGAAATCTCTTGATGACTTCAGGTCAACTCTGGATGCCCTTCTGGAAGGTATGCTTTAGTCAAACATAAGTTACTTGGATCAGTACATGGATAACTGGGTGAAATTTAATGGACTGCAGGTCCCTTCTGGCTTTGAAATCTATTAATTGGTTAAACAGAATTTGGATCTTGGAAATGGCAATGCAGAAGTCAGTTCCTTGGGCAGTGTGTCAGTCCTAGAGCTTGATTTTTATGGCAAGGTAATGCATTTTCAAATACTTTAAATAAAGCTATTCTAGTCCATTTCTGTGTACGCCTCTTTAAATTAGCATGTGGCAGTGCTACTTCATTTGATTGTTTAAGTACAATACAAAGATGTGAAATCTTGCCAGTTTTAATTTTTTTGTTGGTGACTTTGCTCACCACTTCAGCCTTTGGTATGCAAAAATGTGGAGTTCTCCATAGAGTCCCTGCCCACCCTCCTACTCTTTGTTTTTAGTTTAGAGTAGTGAGTTCTCATTTTGTGGGCAACTTAATGGAAGAGAGATCCTCTTATGGATCTGCCTTCCCTTATGTTTTGAAATCTTCTGATCTATGTCTCACCAAAAAGCTCTTAATGGACTACAAGTTTGAGAACCACTGATATAGAGAGGGCCAGTCTGTATGATGCTGGTGTGACTGGGAGCCAATGTTGCCACAGTTGTTTCATGTCAAAAACCAAACTTCTTTTTGTGTATGGGGGGAAGTTGTATACTAATTAATTGTGTTTTTAGTCTATATTGCAACCATCCACTAGCTGCTGCTCTCTTTACTGTTACATTTTTGTTGCTACTGACATTTTGCTTGCCAGTTTCTTAGAAAGAAACAAACAAACTTTCTTTATAAAAGCTGTTGCAGTTACAAATGCAATACTAATGAAAGGTAATACACGTGACTTATAGGGACTTAGAAAACATACATTTTTTCCAAGCCATTGGGGTAAAATTACAAAAGATTCTACATAGACACAAATAATTAAATACAATATTTAAATTTTAATATTTTAAAACATAACTGTCAACAGGAAGTAGTAAATCCATATTCTGTTTTGAAGTGCTTCAGCAGACACAGGGCATTTGTTTTTCAAAAGTTTCTTTTCTCTCTGGGAAGTAAATGTGTCTTGTCCACCTGATTGCCTCCTCTTACTTTGTTTTGGAGTGAGAGAATTGTGTATCTGCTGTACCGGTCTCCTTTTGTTGTCCCTGTTAACTTACGTGATAAACATGTAGTTATGGTATGCTACAGAGTGAGGCTTTGTATACACCTGAAAGTTGCACGGTGTTCACTATACCAATATAGTTAAAGGAGTACAACCTTCACTAGTATAGATGCAATTATATTGCATAAAGGTGCATTATACAGGTATAAACTGATATGTATCTCTGTACAAGAAGAGGAATAAGCTATACAAGTATAGGGCACTTTTATGGCAGTATAATTGCGTCTACACTAGCAAGGGTTTTACTGATTGTGACATTACCCAGGGTACGAGCTGCACTATTGAATAGCAGTGTCCCCTTAATTCTCCAGCCTGGGATACTTTTTACAATTCTTTGCTAGTAAACAGCACACCCCTCCAGGCTCTGTTCACTCACAGCCATTAGCATGCAAAAGCATATCCAGCAAAGTTGCATGAATGCTCTCCCAGTCACTCATGAATAGACACAGGGTGATGCTCAGAAATTCTTAGCCCAGCCTTGCACCCCAGAAATGTGCATCTTGCACTCTCCAGTATGCTACTGAACAGAGTACCTTCATTAAATAGCTTGTCATTTTTATCAAAGAAAATGATTACAAACATTAAAACAAGTTTATTAACTAGAGAAAGATAGATTTTTTTAAGTGATTATAAGTGAAAAGGCATAAAAGTTAGCTTGCGTGTTTATCTTTTATTTCTTTTGTAACCAGTTCTATTTCCTAAACTTTACCAAGCTAAATAAGATTTGAAAGCAAAAAATGGTTTCTCACCCAAAAGCTCACAGCAGTTAATACTAACTAGAAAGCCTTCCAGTTAGGTCCGTCTCTCTCTTTCCCCCCCTCACCCCCCCACAGTTCAGTGATGGTTCTTTGTCTTTCAAATGTTCTTGCTCCCATGTGTAGAGATGGGGGAGAAGGGGTAAATGGGGAAGCCATGGTCTCTTATTTTATACCTTCCTCCTCTCTTTGAGGAATACCCTCCCCCTCTCTGCTGGGGTGCAGACAGTCGGTCTATGGTGTACATGAGATTCGAAGCGTCTTTCAGGTGAATTGTAAATTTTTTGTTCATACCTTATGTGTACGTGATGTTTGGGATGTCTTGGGGATGACATGCAAATCTTTTGTTTACAGTCCCCCCGATGACAAATGGTTGCTTCAGTAGCTAATAGTTTTATAACAATTGTGGTCAATCCTTTCTTGAAACTGAGGAGCTAGGCTGTCTGCATTCCACAGAATTACATTTCAGCAACAAACATATAGCAAAATCTCATAACTCCATATACAATGTTGATGCACACATTTTAACATGTTAATCAGATAATGACTTTTTAAATGATGCCTCACAAAGCATACTATGGACAACATAGATCATAACCACATAAAAGTGGTGAATAAGGGATACAGGATATTACTTGGGGTACAGTGTGTCATACCAGTATAACTAAATCGCATCCTTATTGGCACAGTTATACTGATAGAACTTGCAAATGGACAACCAGGCCTAAGTATTCAGCTGAGGGATGTGTGTGAGAGTATGTGTTAAAGTACAGTACTGCATAACATTGCATGAGGCGGCTGGTGGTGCATTGTAGCATACTTGGCACACCATAATTCTTATTCCTAGTGTTTAGTTTTACCTTGAAATTTCTTTCATGGAGCAAACTCTAGCACATTATTGGTTGGAGACCAGCAGAGGGGTGGCTTGACAGAAGTTGTAATTTATTTGCACTGCATGGTATCTTGGGCAGATGACAAACCTGTTGAATGCATAAGACATTACTAGGCCTGAAATAGTCCACATTTGATGACCTTCAGGGCTTGTTGCAGGACTCATCTTATTTTCTCAAGCTTTTGAAAGTGATGGGGAATTGTAGGAGCGGGGAATTGTCTGATGGGGTGGGGGTGGGGAAAGGAGTTTATGATGGGTTAACTTAAAAACACATGTGTAGCAAGTTCATTATGTCAAGGTCACTTAAAGTATAGATGGATGCCCATTTTAGCAATTCTGTAAATAGAAATAATAGTATTTCAGAGACCTTCTCCTTAGGTAAGAACTGCCCTCCTTATATTTAATATTCAGACACTGGTGCCTTGTAGTTTGTAGCATGGGAAGACTGGTTCTTTGTTTTTTAATTATGAAAAGCAGTTCTTTCTCAAACTGATCTCCACCAGTTCTTCCAGATGGATTCTGTTGCCTCGGTGTTCACTGGAGGCAGACTAAAATGGTCAGTTGGAAGCCCTGTGGCAGAAGTGCATGCCTACCGACCTTTATACAAAACGCTTGCTCCCTCTCCAAGTTTTTTTGAGTTCTCAAATCCATTTTTTCTTCAAAATCTACTGAGATGTTGAAGCTGACTTTGTTTGAATGCTATGGGAAGAAAATGTATCTAAATAGCCAATTCCTAGTTGTGTTTGGGGTACACTTGTCCTGCACTGGACGGGGAAGGGTTTTCCCTATATTGTGGGCTGAGGAAACTATGTCCCCTCATCTCTACTGGGCATGCTCCAAATGCACTAGTATAAAAGGGAGCAGCTCAGCTCATTTGGGGCTGACCACTGGAGAGGAAGGACACACGCCGCAGGCTCCAGCCAAGGATCAGCCGAAGCCCAAAGACATGGGAGCTAGAAATGTTGCAACTGAGGCAAATGCCAGGGTACCCACAGAGGCCCCGCAGAGTCCAGAGTTGCTGGGGACAGTGCAGACCAGGGAACCTGGAGACAGCAGAGACTCCCAGACTGCAGCAGTGGGAACCACAGTAGGAAGCAGCCCAGGGGAATTAGATAGTGGCCCTCCTTTAGTGAACTGGAATTTTGAGGCAGCATGTTTCGGTCGGACTGCACCCCCCCCCCCCTGCTAACTCAGTGGCATGTGCTCCTGCCACTATCTGGGCTGGGGCCCAGTGGAGAGGGAAGACCCAGGCTCCCCTACCAGGCCAGTGCCGTTCCTCCCCCTCACCCCTTTTTGTGCGTGGCGGCCACTAGCGCTTACTACTTCACGGACAGGAGAAAACATATTGACTTTGGCCACTAGGCCTTACTGCCCTGTGGACTGGGACACACATATCGACTTTGGCCACTAGGCCAACAGGCGAATACATTGACTTTGGCCACCAGGCCTTACTGCCCTGCTAACAGGGGTGACTCTATTGACTATCCACTGAGCCTAATTATCCTGCTGACTGGGGCGAATCCATTGACTTTGGCTGGTAGGCCTTACTGCCCTGCTGACTGGGGCAAATCTGTTAACTCTGGCCATTGGGTCGCATTTCCCTGCTAAGAGGGGCGAGTATATTAACTCTGGGTATGGAGGCATAGACGCAGGTTACGTACGCTCCGCACCTCCACCCTAAGGGAGACGGGGCACACTTGCCTCACACTGGACGGAGTCCCCCCAACCCTGTAACAATAGTTAACATTTTATTCTGTTATGACCCTAGAAGATTACACTGGTAAAGAACCCTTTAACCTTCCTTCATTTAACATTTGAGAAGTTTAAAACAGAGATAAATGGTGGCAAAGCCCTTCAGGGTACAATGCTAGGTGTGGTATAAAAATCTAGATAGATTAGGAGGCTGTCTGTCAATCTGGAACCACTATTTTCCAGGAACTTTAATAGTATAGACTTTATTTTCTTGCACTATTAAAACACTTTTTTGTTAGAGGTAGATAAGTAACACTTCTTACCAGTAAAAATGCTCTGTTTTGTCCAAGATGTGGACAAAGGAATGTGCACTTAAATGGAATTTACATACTTCAATCCTGGAGGCAAAGAAAGGCCAACAATGTGAAAGGCATCAAGACAAGTCAGTGGAAGAATTTCTTTTCCAGACACAAGAAACACATTAGATCAGACCAACTAGCTATACATTTTACTAGTGACTGCCAGTTAAATGATTTAATGACCTGTACATAGTCACAGTTCAATATGCAGTGGAACTTTCAATCAGTGTTGTTATAGTACAGGATCTAGAAATATTATTTTAATTTTAAATCTAATTGTATTGATTAGATGCAGAAAGGGCTGGAGGCCAATGGCTTAAATTTTTAACAATTGATTTGTTCTCTAAAATTCTCCTATACCAGCCCATCCAGATGAGTTGCTTCTCAAACAGGCAGATATAATTCTTCTTTTAGAGACGAGACCTAGACTTCACTTGAAATATTGTCTTTAGTTGGGGAGTTGGATAGAAAAAACCCCTGCTGTCATTCACTTTACTTGCCAAATCCACAATCTTCTTTCTCTCTTCTTTTGCTGAATCCAGTCACCCTCATTTTCCTATGACCCTCTTTTTTTTCCACTTGCACTTCCTCTTCCTTTCTCTGCCTCTCATTTTAATGAACACTGGAAGATTTTTCAGGTTTCCTCCCAATTTTAATCCCAGATCTCAGAATCAATCACCTCTTCTGCTATTGGGTCCAGGGCTCCTCATGCATCTCCCACACTGCTGGTTTCTGTTCTGCTGGTGACCCATTCTGTTGATGTTTGCTTCTCCTTCTGTTTGTTAATCAGATAGAGTGGGGACTGGAACACTAGCTGGGAAATGCAAAGCAAAATTTACCAACTTGACGTTGTAGGAGGTTTTCCCTCTATTTTATACGGATTTTGGTATGGAGGTTAGTGATATTTTTTTCTTCATTCTTTTTCCTTCCCTCCATGCACGGAGCACTCTTTCGTCTCCCGCACAACCAGGGTTTTTGTGTGGTAGAGTGAGAGAAGCTCTTGGTCTGTCATACCAAAACATTTTGATCACTGATATTCCCACTTTGATCACAGTTACTCCCATTAATTCCAAATTGCTGCTATTAAAATAATTCTATAAATGAATGAGACACAATAATCTGTTCGGGATTTTCTTCCATTGTCTGTTTCTAAATATTTAAATACAGGAGCTGGGAGATTTAAATTCTGCTACTATTGTTGAAAAGTCTTTAAAAGCCACAAATTTTACACCACATAAATGTGCTACCTTGTTTGGTTGTGCAGCAGCAGTTATACTATTTCTACAAAGGTGACATCAATGATGCTGGAACACAATCAAAGTGTAGGCATGGTAAATTTTACATTAGAAACATAAGCAGGGGAATCAGTGCTTGCCTGTTTGTTTGTTTTTTCTCTCTCTGTCTGTGGGGGGAAAAGAGCAACAGAGGAGTTAGTTTTAATAAGTAAAGTGAAAATAGGAGGCTGAATTTAATTTCTAGTAGCAGGGAACTCATGTTTTCCCAGACCTTTTAATTCTGTGGCAGAATCCCACTGCATGATTTGTCTTCAAGCAGCCGCAGAATGCAATTGTTGCATAAGAAATTGTTTCACTCTGCTTCTTTTGGGATATAGGTGGAAAAAGCCATTCTTTAACTTCCTGCTTCAAATATTTTATCTTCTCTCAACTGGAATGTAGGTGAAAATGCCAGTGGCAGAAGTAGCAAACACAATCTGTTGCCACTAGCAAGAGCTTTCCCTCCTGCCCAAGCTCCTGTACTGCCAAAGCCAATGAATTGTGTCTATGTTGCTGTTTTGTCACTAGCACTTTCACCTATATTCCAGCAAAAGAGAAGGTAAAGAATTTGAATACAGTGAGTGTAGTCATTGGGAGAAACATGCTCTGCACAGGGATGGATTAGGGTCTGTAAGCATACACAGTTGCTTGGGGTGTCATTGCCAGAGTGTCTTGCTCTATTTAATAGTCAGATGTATAGAGAAGGGAACATTTATTTATATATATTCAAATATTTTACTACTGTTATAGAGGCCAAGTTAAATTTGAAAAAATTGATAGGTTGAAATGGAAAAAAGTTCATGAACTTGGGATGAGTGTGACTTATGTAGTACAGTCCAGTGCAGGGACATCTCAACTACATTTAAGAGACAGAAACCAGTTTTGACTCTCTTCCAGCTGGTTTAATTAGTTATTCCTTCCCTTAGCTGTGCAGATTCTATTTACTAGCCGTTTTTTCTTGCTAAGTTTAATGCACTTAATTCAAAGCATCTATAAATAGGACACTTGATAAAGAAGGCATATATTGTCTCTCAAAGCAGTGTTCTTTTGAACATTTTAGAAATAAATAAAATTAGCTAGCTCTGTGGCCTGGTGAGTAGTGCTCAATGTTATGATGAAGGAAACAGAAACTTCATTTGTGGTTTCTTACTTCCTGGAGTAAGCATGCTGCGCTTCCATAAGGATGGGAGAAGAGAACCTATGGAGCAGGTTACAGAGTGATACTGGGGCAATGAAGAAATTTTCATTAACATCAATTCGACTGTAGTATGGTAGCAACTGTGCCAAGTTTCAATCCCTTTCAATATCAGTAGAAAGTGGCAGATGTGTAGGAGCGTTGGGGCAGGAAGAGATTGAAAGGCCTAATTTCACATTTAAAAATTCTGACTGCTTCCTTTAAAACAAACAAACAGACTTTCAATAAAGCATTTGAGATTGTTGAAACTATTGTTAGCTGACTGGACACTGAGGCATTACATTGGCTAGGATGTCTTAGGGAATGGAATGAGCCATTTATCACTACTGGGAGATGCACTTTTATTTTTTTAAAATCTTTTTGAGGATGTTGTATATTAAAGTGATAACATCTATTTTGGTTGCAAATGTGACCTTCAAAATCTAATTATCCAGATCATATTTACAAAATTCCAAGTATCTAAGTTCTAAAATTGACCACTCCCTTGTTGAAAATTTTCAAAAAGCCATCCTTTTTGGTGTGTTTAGTAACTGTGCTCTTGAATTGAAAGCAGAGCAAGAATATTCTTCCCATTGCTTGATATTTCAGAATTGTATAAACATTGTTGTACATCAATATTTGCAAGCACTACTTTATGATTGAAGAGAATGCTTTGTTTCAATTCTTTATTTTTAGCCAAAACAAAGACACAAAGTGTTGTGTCCCTCCCTATCCGTAAGGTTGCCAACTTTTTAATCACACAAAACTGACCACTCTAGACCCACCGCTTCCCCGAGGCCTTGCCCTTCCCTTCCCCAAGGTGTGTTCACTACATTCCCCCTCCCTCGGTGGCTTGCTCTCCCCTACCTTCACTCACTTTCACTGGGCTAAGGCAGGGGATTGGGTGTGGGAGGGGATGAGGGCTCTAACTGGGGGAGTGGGCTCTGGGGTGGGGCCAGAAATGAGGGGTTTGGGGTGCAGGAGGGGGCTCCAGGTTTAGAGGGGGCTCAGCTGGGGGAGGGGATTGGGGCTTGGAGTTGGGGCACGGGCTTACCTCGGACGGCTCCCGGTCAGCGGCACAGCGGGGCTAAGGCAGGCTCCCTGCTTGTTCTGGCACCGTGCTGCACCCCAGAAGCGGTCAGCAGGTCTGGCTCCTAGGCAGGGGGGCCAGGAGGTGCCACATGCTGTTCTTGCCCACAGGCACTGCCGCCCCAGCTCTCATTGGCTGCAGTTCCCTGCCAATGGGAGTGCGGAGCCGGTGCTCGGGATGGGGGCAGTACGCAGAGCCCGATGGCCCCCCCCCTGCCTAGAGCTGGACCTGCTGGCCACTTCCAGGGTGCAGCGCAGTGCCAGGACAGGTAAAGACTAGCCGGCCTTAGCCCCACAGCACTGCCAACCAGACTTTTAACAGCCCAGTTGGTAGTGCTGAGCGGAGCCGCCGGGGTCCCTTTTTGACCACGTGTTCCGGCCGAAAACCGGACACCTGGCAACCCTACCTATCCCAGCATGGTATACCTACGGAATTTAGCACTATGAAGCAAAACCGTAGCATTTTAAACGGGTCATTGTTTTGGTTGCTCACTCTGTCTCCCCCTTTTCTCATGTCACTACCCTAATAGAAGACCAACATATCCAGCTAACACTTCAGGGAATGCATTGCCAGTCAGTCACTAGGAAATGTTTCAAACAATGTACAGTAGTAGATAGATATCTTCCCCATAAAGGTAGAGCATTTCTCCACCATCATTATTCCAATTATTTTTCTTCTTGCTTTGAGTAAGTAGCTTTGAATCAAGGTTTTCTCACATGCAGGTATAATGTAGTAACAGTTAAGTCATATCAGCAGCCTCTTAAACTATTTTTAACTATTGTGTAATTATAGGCCTACACCTCACATTATTGAAGGCTTAGTTCATCTCATGCCTCAGAATCCAGCTTTTAATCTTCCAGCCCATATTTTGTTCTCTACTTACTTGCCAAGAAAGTCTGGCTCCATTAATCATAACACTTAAAACAAAGGAGTATGAGATACATTCCCCAATATGGGATATGCAGAGATGCACAATATTTCTGTGAAATCACTTAAACCAGCCATACAGTGTATGTAGAAAAGAACTCAAATACAATTTAAAGAGCTCCAGCAAGTTATTGATATAGAAAATTGTGGTATTACACCTGGGAACTCATTTTTTACAACAAATGAGATAAATAATTGTTACGCAACTTAGAAACTATATAAACTTAGTTCATTTAAGTCTGGGATGATCTGGAGTGAAAACATGTTTGGATGTTTCAAGCAGGACTTCAGAAGTTATTCTTCTAATTTCTGTACTTTCATATAAAAACTTGGAATAATATGAAACCATTTTTCAAATAATTAAGAGCTACTCTTGACAAGTAATTTTGTATTAGTTTTTGTTGAGCAATTTGTTGGAGACTAGGATGGTGTGACAACACGATGTAACTTGAGACATTTTTTTAGAGCAGTTATTGAAGGACCACTGGAAAATGGGAGTTTTGTTTGTTTTGTATTTTAAACACTATAGTCCCCTCTTTAGAAGTCTAAAGATTTCCTCCCCTAAAATCTTTTTTTCATTTGGCAAATGATTTTATTAACTTGATTAAAAACCATCATAATTTTATCATGAGTCTAGACATATTTGGTGTTTTTTCTTAAAGCCTCAGCTCTTGCAGGCATCGATGATATGAGAATCTCAGCCTTTTATTTTTTTTTAAAAGTTTCTAGTCATCCTGGCTGCAGGGAAGAAAAGCTACAAGTGTGGACCCCAAAGACTCAAAAACCAGAAGGCAAATAGAAAAAACTCCAAATATATTATGTTTAAAATCTCATGATATATTGGGGACTGACTTATAATATTTGAACGTTTGAGATTTACAATGCTATATTTAAAAATGCAGAAACAAAATATTAACATCTTTATTGTTACTGGTTTCCAGTCCATTTCTAAATCCAACTCAGGGATGCTGCTGTGTTTTATTCAAAATGCCTCATGGACTCATTCCTCTCCAATTTAAATTATATTCACCTAAACTTTTCAGCCTGGTTGCTCTATTTACTCTTCCAGCCTTGGTTTCCTTACCTTTCACTGCTGGAGGCCGTTCTCCCACTCTAGCTACTGCTTTTATAAAGAAATTTCACCCTTCTCAAATTTTGTCCCAAATCTTTAGTTCAGAAAGCAACGAACTAAAAATAAATTTTACCTACCAGATTTTCAGTTAAGTTCTAAACTTAAGCTGTTTGGTTTTCTAAAAAACCGATATCCTAAGATTTTCTCCTGTCTTAGATGGAAAATGAAAGCTGAAATAGCAGTTTTAAAAGTCACAGCTATATTGACCTAGGATGCCATGCCCAAAATGGGATGGAAGCATGAAATTGTAGACAGAGAGCATGGAACAAACATCAGTGGTATTTATTGAGACATGAGAGCTGTGAATATAGATTATTGTAAAATATACTATGTAAACTTTAAACATTTTTTGCTAAACTCTTCGTCTCTTAGTATTTGAATTGGGAGTCAAACAATCCCTGTGGAACTCCTTGCCTGAGGAGGTTGTGAAGGGTAGGACAATAACAGGGTTCAAAAGAGAACTAGATAAATTCATGGAGGTTAAGTCCATTAATGGCTATTAGCCAGGATGAGTAAGGAATGGTGTCCCTAGCCTCTGTTTGTCAGAGGGTGGAGATGGATGGCAGGCGAGAGATCACTTGATCATTACCTGTTAGGTTCACTCCCTCTGGGGCACCTGGCATTGGTCACTGTCAGCAGACAGGATACTGGGCTGGATGGACCTTTGGTCTGACCTAGTATGGCCATTCTTATGTTCTTATCCCCCTTTCCTGGTTTTGCCTCTGTGGTCAAATCATCTCATTCAGCTATGTCTAAAACAAGTCCAGTTAAGCAACCTTGTGAGCTAGTAGGGACAATTTGATTGTAAGCAAGCTTCTATACTGACCACTATTTTAACTAACAACAAATAGTGCAGATGTAAACTGGTGTAGTTTTGAGTGTCTGGGTACAAGGATGATGGGAACAATAGAAGTGCATCAAGATAATTAATGCATAGTTTCTGAACCCATTTAATTTAAAATGAGTACAGTGGAAGTCACTTGTATTGCGCAATCAATGTATGAGATTATTGTGCCAGTCACTTACTTTGGACACAGTGGGTAGGCATTCATGCATAATGGAGAAATCATTGTCCCTACTCCACAATGTAGCAGTAGGGAGCTGTACAAATTCCCTGTGGCATTGTGCTATATGGATCTTCATTCACAGCACACTGCAGGGTGTGAGGCAGAGGGTTGGCATATGGTTGGTGAACCTTCAACAATGTTAACCCTCCAAATATAAACCTACCACCGTGTTGTGAGTGGAGGACAGGGCTGCAGCAGACACCACGACAGCCTTGAGGCTACATAAATAATGGGAACAGCTCTTTTGGTGTTTCTGTAACCTTCGGAGGGAGGATTCCTTCCCCAGGGAGCGCTCAAGCCAGATTACTTGGGTTTGAGTAGCAGGAGACAAGATTTGGCCCTAAAAATTCCTTTAATACCTTCACAGCTCAAATTAGGTACAAGAGAGAATTACTGTTGATGACATACAATTCAGGGGCCAACCAAGGACCCTAATCCAATTAGGGCAAGAAATTCTACGCTACTAAACCAGATGATCAGTGCGTAAAAAAGAGGATCTTTAACAGGTTTGCATAAAGACTTGCTATAAGTATTTGCCATTGAGAATCATTATTCCACTGCATAATGAAAAACCTACAACTAACAAGACTATAAGATTAATGGCTACAAATATGCACTAACTATGTTTAAAACTTTGGGAATTGTTTTGTTTTGCAAAACCAAAATGCAACATATGCAATTCTAAATGTTTGTGTATTAAATGGTGTGTTTTCGATTAAAAACTCAAACAAGTAAAACTATCTTTACTATTAAAGTGGAATACCATAATACTGGAAGGTCTCTTCGCAGTGAAGTCTTTCAAATTAATTCTAAAAATAGAATAAAATATTCAAACTCAAACTTAATTCAAAATTAAAATAAAATCTTCCTCAGTTGTGAGTGTAGGCTCACAAATTCTAAAATACTCAGTGCATTCTGAGGTAGGAACCACAGTCCACAGCAGAAGAGAATATTTAATTTTAAAAAATGTGAGAAGGTTCATGAAATGTGTGCTAGAAATAGAAAATAAGATTAGAGGTTATGTTTCAGACATGGAGCCTTCTCTGGTCTCTAGGGGGGAAAAAATAGAACAAGGTTGCTTCAAGGTCTGTAGCCTGAGGGAGGAAGGGGGAAAAGGCACTAATAAGGGCTAAACTGAAGGATAGTTGGGGAATTAAAAATAAATAAATGGATTACTCTTCTTGTATGTTGTATCCCCTTTCCTCCCATCATTTGTTGGTGTTTGTCTTGTCATGTTCAAAGTTTTCCTGAGAAGAAACCTGCCTATGCATTTATATGGTGGACGCAGTTGTGATTGGACTCTTTGGTTGCTACTGCAAAACTAATAATCCTTGTGGCTAAAAGGTTACTTTTGAAAAATCTAGTTTTATTTAACAATTTAAAAATACTGTTTAGGCCAGATCCGTATACTTGAAACTTGTGCCAGCGTCGTAATGTCACTTCAGGGATGTGGTGTGTGTCTGACATTTTTATACTGGCAAAGCCCTACTGTGGACACAGTTTTACTAGCAAAAAAGTGCTTTTTCCAATATAGCTTATTTCATTTGGGGGGAATGGTATAAGCTGTTGCGGCAGAAGCACGTTTTTGCCTGTATAAACTGTGCTTACACGAGGAGGGTTTGTTGGAATAGCTATATCAGCAAATATTTTCTATTGTAAACCTGGCCTTAAATGCTGACAAAGCATTGTTTTTAAAATGTACTTGATATGTCAGCTGGTATCAGATAAAGGAGGCTACAAAGAAATATTATTAATCTTGTTAACATTCCAATATTCATTAACAGAGCTACCACAAAACTTGGCTAATTAGATATACAGGCCTACTCTTCTGTTGGTGTGCATGCATAGTTCCTAGTAACATTGGAGTTATGTGCTTATAGATCTTAGTTTTCAGCAAGCTCTGATAAATAATAATGTTAAGCTTTCAGAATATTCAGTCTTTGGTACAGTCACTTGTCTTAATCAACAGACTCCATCTTGTTAGGTAGATTACTAAATCTATTTATTAAAAGTTGATCTTTTAAGGTGTAACATAGCAGCAGCAGTATCTTGTGGGTTCTACTGGGGGAAAACTTAAGTTACACAACTGGAGTCAGAAATGAAGGCTTAAAAGCAACATGAGGACAGATCATCCCTTCCTTGATCTGCTTGTGGTTCGCCTCCATGATACTATCAGTGCCCCTCCACCAACAGGGTCTGATGAAGCCCTCTCTTTGTGGGCCCAAGATTGCACTTTTGGGAGGGATAGAGGCTGGATGGACTGGGAGAAGGGGGAGGGGGGGAGGAAGTGTTCACACTGTGGCCCTTCAGAACTTAAACTCTGGTTGTATTGCCTTTTCTGTCTAGCCCCTGCCATGGTCTCAGGGAGCTGCAACAGCAAGGGGTGTCCTTATAATGGTGCCAATGGGGCAGCTGAGCCAGAGTGTGGGAAGGAAGCCTCTCCGGGGGGGAGGTGTCACTGGGGTAATGGGTGGGGGCATAGGGCCTCCTTCCTGATCCCTTGGGCTACCTACAGATTTTCTTGGGATTGGCTGTTGTGGGGGATGGATTTTCTGCAAGTGGGCAAACTTCTCCCCACCCCAACAGGACAAGAGATTACCCTTGTTGGGGGTATCCTTGCAGAGATTTCCTCCTAAGGAGACCCCTGATAGTTTTATTTAAATTAATTTTTCTTTCCACCGATATTGTGACATTTCTTGCTATAATTTTTTGTCCCAATATGTTTTGATATGGGGCTAATAATTGTTTGAATTGTTCATACTAGATGTTTAAATTAGCACACCAAATGATCAAAGGCTTTTCTTTGGAAAGATCAAAAGTACAAAAACAAAACCCAATAACTACTGTTGTTCCACAGGTATAAATCTTCAACAGGCCATGTTAGGCCATCATTTACAACTAGGCAATCTTGTTATTTTGCACAAATGTCCTAATAGGAATTTAAAAGCAGTTATGTCGACCAACCAAAAGAATGGAATTGAGCATGTTCTCTTATGGCCTTGTTGACTTTGACAGACTAACAGGAATAAAAAAATAGTATACATTTGGTTTTGTCACTAAAGTTAGCTGTGTGAATATGCAGAGGGAACAGATCTGTTGGGTAAGATAATGCCACTTACTGGTAATCACTTTTCAGAGTATAACCATCCTATCAGATCTGTTTCTGTAGATAAAGCCTTGTTATATACTCATTTGCCATACATGTATTAACTGTTTTTATTATTTGTGATGTTAGTAAGATTTTTGCCAAACTGTTATTACTTTCAGATACAGCAAACTGCTACTTCTGTAAATTAATATAGGTAGCTGTCTTCATATTTTGTAATATAATAGTAAATATTTCTAGAGTTCTTCAGAGGGCAAACAAAAAAGACTACTTTCAAGAATGCTGATTTTTAACTCTGGAATATATTTAGTCTCTCTTAAACAAACCTACTCCAACAAATTAGCACTTATATAAGTGACATTTTAATGATTGCTGTATGTCTTTCCATACCCAGTACTTTATGCAGTAGCTTAACACCTTAAGCTAGAAAAGTTATGCATGCTGCTTAGATATGTCAGCTGAATTCCATGTATGCTTTTGTAAGCAAAACAGCTGTTATAATAAGTACTGTACTTTCAAATCCTTCATATTCTTTACGGGGTTCTGTGCTAATTATGGAAAATGAGAATTATTTTTCTAAAGTGGGACTTTAGTTTTTTATAAAGCTCACTATGTTTTGTTGTGAAATAAATATTGTTTTCCTGCTTCTCTGAAAATTGCAATGGTCTCTAAACAAATCAGTCATTATCTTTTTAATATTAACAATGTTATCTTATGTTTAATCTCAAAGTAAGTTAAATTAAAATTATAAAGGACATGTAAACAAAGTCCACCCAAAAAAGAAAATGTATTAAATTCCTAAAAACACAATATATGTATTACAATTATGTAAATATAGAAATAAATGTAAAAAAATCCCCCAACATTCATAACTCAGTGTGTGTAACTTCATATTTATATTGTTTAAAGTTGACATTGGTGCAACTTCGTGCACATACTGTGTGGGCACAGGATAACAAATTAATGCCATGGTGTAAAATAGGGAACAGTATTACTGAAGCTATTAATAGAAGGCACTACTTATTGAAGTCTCAAAGATTTAATCTATTACACTTCTGGGAAACGTGGAATGAAGCTCACTGGAAAAGTCTTGCCAAAGAAGGTTTAGGGACCCTCTTGTTCTACAATACTTATCTTTTATTGTCTTTTGTTCGTTATACCATTAATTATGTTTGTAGGAATTTGAGCATCTCTAGCAAGGATATTTTAGTTATCTGCAGGAAAGCAAGTAGAGGGATTAGATGAGCACAAAGCATTGTTTTTTTTTGTGGGAGAGGGATTATTATCTTGCAAAATAGTAATACATTGGTGACTGTGCACTTCTCATTTTTGTTTTGTTCTTAAATAGTTAGAATCTGGGCTCAAAATTGGATTTAAACGTTATAAATTAGTGTGCAATGTCCTCCATAATACTGGAGTGGCTTTTATGTGGGTTTAAATAATATTTGCTTTTTAAAATCTCGACTGCTTGTGACACTTTCTTTTTAAATCCTAGTTCTTAATGAGGAGAGCAGCGCTATGTTGAGGAGGAGCAAGGACCTTTTTTGTAATGAAAAATGAGGAATGCTTGTGAGGTATGCATACTACTATTTTAAGGGGTTTAATCTCTGAAATCTCAGGCTTCTGTGTCACCCAATAGTACCTTCATCAGCTGTTGAAGTCCATTTTAGATACTTCATTAACATAATGAAACTAGCGGATTATGTCCTGAATGTGAGGACAGCAATAAAACACTGTGTTGATTATTCTAAAATATGGCCTATCATAAAAACTTAGTTCAAATAATTGTTTGAAATCTTAGCTAACCAAATTACAGAGTAGCCTGTCAATTACCGCTATTTATGAACTTGCCAGTTGCAGTAATTTTATATCATGAGTTTGAGGTGCCTGTGGAAACTATAGTGTTTGCTGCTTTTATATCAAAATCAGCTCATATTTGCACTGGACTGCTTTGGTTTATTCATATATTGTAATGACTATGAATCAATACAGCCATTCTTACATCTTAAAATGACAGAATTTCCTACTGACTTCAGGGACCAAAGCCGGTAAATGTAATGTTCAAAAGTAATATGTAAAAATACACTTCTCATTAGTTTTAATTTTTCACTATTACATCTTTCTGCTAATTCCATAATTTTCAACATAAGAGATGAAGGGCCTAATCACCATGTCCCTATCTTTCCTACATAGAACATGGCTTGCTTTCCTGGGCAAAGCTCCAACAGTTCACTGGTGAATCTATTGCTATTCAAATAGAGTAAGCCTATAAACCATTTGAAAGTCTGCTTGTCAAAACAAGAGTTGTGGCATGGAGACATGAATTTCTATATTAGCTTGACAAGAAAAAGCTCATGTTTCACAACTGTCATGAGGCCTTTGGCCAACATATGTGCCGAGGTCAGCATTGTCCTGATATGATGTTTTCCTCTTTTTATTTTTAGAACTCAAAAGAATACATGCTATTTCAGAGTACAGAACTCTTATTTAGATAACCATAAGAAATTCCTCTTGGAAATAAGAGGGCCTGGATACTGGATTTTTTTGTTTTGTTTTTTTTTTTAAAGAGGGGAAATAGTGGGGAGGTGATAATATCAAAGTAAGCAGACACTATACACTCTGTTACAAGGAATGAGAATTCTGGATCGAGCTTAGTCTTTTCCTGGTACATTAGTGTTACTTAATTTTGTTTAATATCCAAAAGTAGAGTGAATAATTTATAAATGGAAATATTTGGCAGCTATAGCTATTTAATTTGTACATACACACATCAGAAATAACACTGTTTAAAGAAAAATCATATTTGTAAATTTTCACTGGGATGCAGTGCAGTCTAAAGGGAATGTGGAAGATACAATCTTAAGCAGCATTACAATGAAATCACAGAAGAAACATGTATTTGTGGAAAAAATTATGTGGGTATTGAGTTGCACTTGTATGTTGAGACAGATTCTTCTCTGCTACTCTTATTGTTGCAAACATCTAAGAAGGGCATTCCTCTTATTAGTCTTGTAGGTACTTTAATATTCAGGGCTTGCTGTGTGCCATCTATCTCCCATACTTGTAGTGTTCATATATATTACATAAAATCTCTCTCCAGCCACTCACTGAAGAGTTTTAAATGGCTAACTGAATTAAGATAATTTATATTCAGTTCATTGTTTCAATGTATTACTGACTAAAGTCGTGTCTATTAATCCTTTTATGTAATAGAAATAAGATCTAAAAGGTATAACAAAACCAAACTCATTAAAGGAGAGCCTGACTTCTAAAGGTCATGTCTATTATAAAACATGCCATGGGAATGCACTAACTAAAATCAGTCTATCTAAAAATATGGCTTAGAGATTTAGCAACCGTTTCAATAGAAGTGCTCACTCAGATGTGTATAATCACATAAAAATAATGTAAACAACTATTTAATCTATATTTATGAAAATTAATTTCAATGCTTTCTAGAAAAGTCCACTTAAATATATTAAAAAGTGTTTTTAATTTATAAGGGGGGGTCGCATTCAGAGGTTTGCTATGTGAAAGAAAAAGTTTGAGAGCCACTGACCTAAATAGTAAACTATTAAAGTGCTTTCTTTGACCTCAGGTACTCTACCATGATTCCCAGTGTTCAGAATTGGAACTTTCTGCTTTGATATATATCACAAAGTAAGGCTACACTGTCACACTATCCATATAATCACTTTCCACAAATTAATAACACTAAATTGATTCCATAGAGACTTTGGTATCAGAATCTTATGCATTAAGTCACTTTCCCTGCATAATATAATCTTAACTCAGATTCTCAGATCTATATGAGTTTGTGTCAAAGTATAAAATTATTATGAATTAAATTTCTGTGGAGCAGCTTCAGGTTTGCATGTAACCTGTACAACTTTCTAAATATCCTTAAATAAGTCATCTTTGTTCAGTAAATACAGTTTTCCTCATAGGAAGTGATCATATCCTAAGGCTTTTCATATAATGAAGTGATTGAGGCAACTCCAAAGTGTGCTGGAACACTTCTAAGGACCAACTTCTGTGACCCTTACTCCTGTAGAAGAACAATTCACTCTGCAAGTAGTCCCATTAAACCATTTTCTTAAATGGGACTGGTTGTAGAGTATCGTGTTTGAGCATGGTTATCAAAAAACAGCCCTTAGTAAAGTCAGTGCAGCAGTCAGAAATCATAAGTAGCTTTGCAGAACTTTTTTTGCTTAGACTAAGGGCTTGTCTACATTTCCCCGCAGACTATGGGGTATGAACTGCAGCACACACTGAAGTATTGTGCTGTAACTGCCCTTGCTAGCACAAACTAAAAGGTTCATAGTTTGTTATAGGATTACATTAATGTGAACGAGTTACCCTTTAGTTTGTGCTAGCAAGGTCTACACTGGGCAGTTACAACAGTACATCAGTGTGTGCTGCAGTTCCTACCCCTGTAGGCTGGCACTGCATGGTCATGAAGACAAGCCCTGAGTTCCAGTGCTGCTAAGGCTCAGGGTACCCAGAGTCTAAGTAATTGCTTTCTCACATTTTTCTATTTTTATATAAGGCAACAGGACTGACTACTTACAGTAGTACTTGAATTTGGTTGTTTGACCCACAACCCTCTCCTTTTCTTGCCTTTCATTTCCTGAAGCCTTTGCACCAAATATAGGGTTTCATAATTAACAAAATGAGAGAAAAAGTTGAGGCTTTGGTATTGTTTGCTCTCGGTCATATTTTGATCTTAGAAGGGACAAACAATCCTGGACCTTCCTGTTTCCTGGACTGGAGAAATTCAGTATTGAGAAGAGAAGATGGAGAACAATCTAGCATCAGATAGACTCTTATCATGGGTGCTTTAACAATTTGTATAGTGGGGGTACTGAGAGCCATTGACCCAAACTGTAAAACTCTGTACGTTATGGAAACCACTTCAAGCCAGAGGGTACTGCAGCATCCCCAACACACCTAGTTCCAGCACCTATGACTCTTATTGTGGGTTCACTAGTTTCAACAATTTGCTGCCTGTGGGGCTGGGTTTAAATGGAAATTGTTTTGAAAGGAAGTGGTTTTGTGACTCTGGTACAGGAGGGGGGCTCTCTGGCATCTTTTCAGTTAGAAAATAGTCTGATTTTGGGGTGGAAAAGTTCAATGAAAAGTAGAATAAGCTGGTCAGATATACTTAATTTCTTTATTAAATTTGTAAGTTAGTACTTTGCAGTTGGTGGTTCTGTCATGCTATAGCCAAAACTGGATGAATACTTATGGTTCAACCCTGCTAAATCAGTTATGTTTGGACTGTTGTTAAGAGAGTCCATGGATTCCATGACTTTTCAGTGTTAGATTAATTGAATTAGACATTTTGAGGATTTTTGTGGTTTGATATGATAGGTTGTTCAGTTGTTTACCATCTTGAGAGCAGTAAAGTTAAACCATTAACTTCATGAGAGTCTAGAGGAGAGCAGGAGCCACATGAAAGCACCTAAATACCATGGTGATGGGTGCCAAATGAATGCTTGTAGTAGTAGTAAAACTTTATGAATTTTCTTCTTCTGAAGCATCAGCAGAGTTAGGCCAATAGTGTTTCTTTTTAGGGCATCTCCACTATTCTTAGTTGTGAGCAATTACCACAGCAAATACACTGTTCTTATTGGCAAAACGGTTTTTGTTGAAAACATTTAAAAAATAAGGGTTATTTTTCCTTCTCTTCCTTCAGCCATTAATGGAGGACATACTATTACTAGTGCTTCATCAGGAACCTATCTATTCAGTTTAAGTGTAATGGATTAGTTGATCTTTTATGTATGGAAAAACTGTAATAAGTTAGTCATGAATACTAATGCCTTCCAGATGTTACTTTGTAATCTGTTGTTTCATACAAGCAGTTACTTTAAGCAAAATAAATATGAAAGAAGAAACTCAATTTCTAGATGCATGTTACGCACTGTATCACAGATAACAGGCGGTGGTTTGTTTTAAGATGCTTTGATAAGGGCACTAGGTACTTACTTTTGCTCATATTGCCAAATTAAACAAAGTATCTGTAAAATGCTGCCTCTAAAGCTATGATATGATATGGTATGATAGCTTCTGAAATACTGCAGTACTTTCAAGCTAACTGCTGAACAAACTACTTAGTAATGGCTTTCAATGGACTAGATTAATTCTCAAGTTATGGAGAAGACTCCTACAAAGTGTCTGGTCTTTCTCCATCCTCCCCCACCAAAATCCTGAAGCTTCTATTGATAGCAGCTTTTCAGGGCAGTGTCTTGTGTCTGTATGTTTTTGTAAGCTATCTATTACCTCTGATCAGTATTCTAAACCAAATATCAGATAGCCAAAGTAAAATCATTAGCACAAAGGAGTTAATATTGGCTTGTTTTGGGAAGGTCACTTTAGAGATCCAACAAAGCTATTCCATCACCCAAGAACATTTAAAACCCAGCTATATCTTAGCAATAGTGATACTATGGCTTTGTCTGAACTAACCTTTTCCCCTTAATTTTCTGTCACTGGCTTAGTTCTGTGAAGTAGAAGTCATGGTTGGAGAGCTAGCATAGTAAATTCACTAAAACCCACTTGTAGTTTCTAGACCTTCATTTTTATCTCTGTTGATATAAATTCGAAATATTTACAAATAAACTTGCTTACTAGTTACAGGTCTGATTACATTTGTCTTTTACTTTAAGGTGAACAACTTATTTTACTACTTGAATCAAAATTACTACTTGTTAAAAAGTATCTTGCACCAGCCAAAAACTAGGCAAAGAAATTACTAGTAGTTTATCTTAACAAAAGGTAAAATTGCTTTCAAGACAGTTAAATTAGAAAAGGTGTGTAAAACAAAATGTACTTCTTTTATGTAAATATTTAATATACAGATAACTAATATTTGAGGAGGACATAAATAGCTCTATATTGTAACTTTTTACAGAGGTTACCAGGTTTAGTGAATAGATTGGTTATTACTATGCTTATGACAGTTATCTTCAAAAATCTGTCATTTAGAATTTACTTGTGTAGCCTGCATATGTTCTTCGAGTGCTTGCTCATGTCGATTCCAGTCTAAGTGTGTGCACGCCCACATGCACAGTCGTCGGTGATTTTTGCCTTAGCGGTATCCATAGGGTCAGCTGTGGCACCCTCTTGAGTGCCGTGCTCATGTGTCAGTATATTAGGTGCCGCCGGCCTTATGCCCTCTCAGTTTCTTCCTGCTTGTGGCAATTGGTCGGAGCGCTTCTTTCCCTTGCCTAGCAAGTGGTTAGTGGTTTCTCCTTCAATTCATGTTTTAGTGTTTTGTAAATATTTTTGTTGACCGTAGTTAGCTTAGTGAAGTAGTTGTTAAGCATTGTAGTTAGTAAGGGTATGTCTACACTGACTAGCGATCAATCCACTGGGGGTCGATTTAGCAGGTCTAGTGATCGCTCTCCAATCGACTCTGGTACTCCACTGGAACAAGAAGCATAAGGTAAGTCAATGGGAGACTTTCTCCCATCAACCCAGCGTGGCGTAGATGCCGCAATAAGTCGACATAAGCTATGTTGACTCATGTAGCTGAAGTTTCGTAACTTAGGTCAACTTAGCCCCATAGTGTAGACCAGCCCTTAGTTAAGGTCCCTGTGGGGACTTTGCCCCAGGCGGGGCATGCCCTGGTCTCCAGGTTTTAAGTCCTGTGCTGACTGTAACAGGCCTATGCCTGTTAGTGACCCCTATAGCAGCTGCCTGAAGTGCTTGGGGAATCACATGTAAAATAAAAGTGTCGCACCTGTAAGAACTTTCGTCCCAAGACACAGAAGAAGCACGACATCCGTTTGAGGGCCCTCCTCATGGAGGTGGCTCTCCATCCGGCCTTGGAGCTGTCCTGGCCAGACTCGACTCCCAGTACTTCTACCTCATTGTGCAGTGCATCTCCGGGACCGGGTTATACCTGGCACCGCTCCCCTTCACTAGTGTCTAGGAAGAAATTGAAGAAGTGTGACTTGGCACCGAACAAGAAAAAACAAGGGGTGTTGGGTAAAGGACCCTGTTCGGATTGCCCACCCGCCCTGGAACCACCTGGGGGCGCCTCCCCATTGGGCTTTCTAGCCCCCTGAGGGGTCTGCCACCAACTCCAGGGAGCAGTAGAGGTAGAGGTCCCAGACTCTTGGCAGAGCCGCTGTACTTGCCAAAGTACTTCCCAGGTCCTCCCGGCATCCAGAGAGCAAAGCCTAATCTCCTAGCACAGCTATCTCTGCATCTTGCAGTGACCCTAGCAAAGGCTCCCTACAAGGGAAAGCCAGCCGTAATAACCTCCCAGAGGGCAAGCGAACGCCCCTGATCCCCGGAGCCGAGGCAGCGCTCTCAATCACCACACCTCAGATATCTGCGTCAATCCAGGTCGTCGGTTCGCGGCTTCAGATCGCCAGAACCATACTCCTGGTCTCCGACCTGTTGACGAGGTTCACCCAGAGGGAGATACCTGTCACTGTGTGGCTGGTACTGGTTATCCTCCCGCCAACCGTCTTGACGACATGGGTTGCTGACACCTAGACCGTGGGAATGTTCCCCAACACGGTACCAATCCCCTGCTCCCGGCCCTGATCTGCTTATTCAAGACATCGTTCACCTACAGTGATGGTTAGCTGCCAGACTCAGGCGTTGATGGCCTCACTGTGGTCATTGGAAGGGGATTCCTCCGGCATGGAAAGGTAGAACGGCATGACTTGGCACCTGAGTCTGTGTCCACCTCCATGATGCTATCTTGGCAGCAAGGCCAGTGGCTGGCGCAATGGCCCTACTGGAGTGCCTGGAGCATGCCGATTATGACAATGCCTCCTTCGAACCAATTGTCAGTCGCCACTTCAGAGAAACAACAGGAATGGTGTGAGAAGCGCAATCGAATGCCGGGGTGGAGGAGCGAGTGCCCACCACAAAACCTTCCCACATGAGGGATGAAGCCCTGGACCCTCCCGTGGTGGTCCAGTCATCCTCATCCTCTCCAGATGAGGCAGTTGCAGGGCCCTCCCACGCTAGCCCACCAAACGATTTTAAAGCGCGCACCAAGCCCTGCTCTGAAGGGTGGCCACGAACTTAGGCCTACAGGTGGAGGAAATGGCGGAGCAATCGGAAACCTTGTTTAATGTGCTCTCCACATCAACCCCTGCGTGTGTCATGCTCCTGGTGCATGATGGGGTCCTAGAGATTTCCATAGTATTCTGTGAAACTCCGTCCTGAATCATGCCCACCTCCAAGAGGGCTGAAAAGAAGTATTTCGTCCCAGCCAAGGGATTTGAATTTTTGTACACCTACCCTCCCTGGGGGTTGTTGGTTGTTTCTAAGGCCAACAAGAAAAATGGGCAATCCAGTTCTACTCCCAAAAATAAAGAGGCCAAGAGGCTGGACCTTTTTGGAAGGAAAATTTATTCTACAGCCAACCTTCAGTTCAGGGTTGCAAACAACCAAGCACTTTTCAGGAGACATAACTTTAACTTATGGGACTCCCTCCATAAATTCAAGGACTCCGTGCTCCAGGATTTGGCCCAAGAATTCGGGGTCCTTGTTGAGGAGGGTACTACAGCGGCACACTGCTCCCTTCAAATGGCGTGGGATGCAGCTAATTCGGCGCCCAGGGTGGTTGCTTCAGTAGTGGTCATGAGGCGCAATTCTTGGCTTCAAACCACAGGCCTGTCCCAGGAGATGCAGTCCTCAATCCAGGACCTCCTGTTTGAAGGGGTTGGACTCTTATCCCTTTCATCGATTAAGGTCCACTTGGCTGTTATATCAGCCTTTCACCCTGTAGTCCAGAGCAGGTCAGTCTTCAATCATGGTCCAGTTCCTGAAAGATCTGGAGGTCTGTTCCCATGTCTGGGACCCCGTTCCTTGTTGGGACCTGAATCTAGTGCTGGCACGGCTCATGGGGGCCCTGTTTGAGCCATTGGCTTCCTGTTCCCTTCTTCTACTCTCTTAGAAGGTGTCATTCCTGACGGCCATAACATCTGCTCGTAGGGTCTCTGAGATTAGAGCGCTTACCTCAGAGCTGCCCTATACGGTGTTTTTCAAGGACAAAGTCCAGCTGCAGCCGCACCCAGCTTTCCTGCCCAAGGTTATTTCACAGTTTCACATGAGCTAGGACATGTTCTTACCAGTTCTCTTCAGACCCATGAGGCTTTGGGAAGAAAACCATAGATTGCACTGTCTGGTTGTCAGGAGAGCACTAGCCTTTTATATCGAAAGGACCAAGCTGTTTCATAAGTTGATGCAGCTGTTCGTCGCAGTAGCAGACAGGATAAAAGGTCATCTGGTGTCCACCCAGAGGATTTTATCGTGGATCACCGCCTGTATCTGGTTTTGCTATGAACAGGCGATTGTAACCGCTCGCTCGACTAGGGCGCAAGCCTTATCGGTGGCCTTTCTGGCTCAAGTGCCTATTCAAGATATTTGCAGGTCCGATACCTGGTCATCTATCCACATGTGTACCTCTCATTATGTGCTTACCCAGCAAGCCCAAGACAAAGCTGGCTTTGATAGAGCAGTGTTGCAAGCCGCACGACCGTGAACTCTGAGTCCACCTGCAGGGATACTTCTTGTGAGTCACCTAGAATGGAATCGACAGGAAAGTACTCGAAGTACTTTCATAACTGTTGTTCTTCAAGATGTGTCACTCATGTCCATTCCATTACCCGCCCTCCTACCTCTCTGTTGGAGTTGTTAGCAAGAAGGAACTGAGAGGGCATAGGGCTGGCTGCCACGGCCGACCCTACGGATACTGCTAAGGCTGAAATCTCCGACTGTGCATGTGGGTGTGCACACACCTAGAATGGAATGGACAGGAGCAACATATCTCAAAGAAAAACAGTTATGAAAGGTAGCGGGTAATTGTTTTTGTTGTTGCTTTTTTACCCCTTTTTTATATTTTTTGAATCACATCACTATCCCTGTAGTGAAGCTTTGTGCTGAACTACCTTTGCAGAATTACATTTATTTATGTTACTTATCAGTCAGAAATTCCATTATTTTGTGATCCAAAATGTAATCATAATGCTGTTGGCACTATGAATTCTCAAGTTGAGAGTACTGGAGAAGTTCGGATTGAAAGTAGAATTGAAATTGCATCAGTGGAAAAATGGGGTTGAAATTTGCCTTTTGAATGCTAATTTAATATTTATTCCATTTCACTTCTGGTACATATTGGTGTTAATGTCCTTGTGAGCACATTAGAAGAGTATACCTACTCAGTAGAGCAGGGGTAGTCGATTGTTTTTTGTTGAAGTCCAGTTTTCTTGTTCGAGGTATAGTCAAGGTCCAGACTCCAGAGAAAATTATTTTAAAAAACAAATAATGATAAGTAAATAAAAAGATTTCAGGGTCCATTCAAAAGCGTCTAGTGGATTTGGCCTGCGGTCCACCTATTGACTACCCTTGCTGTAGAGGCTAAACTTGTTCTATAGCTGTGGATTTAATATATATGTTTAACTCAGGATACTGTAAAAACAGAAAACCAAAACCCAGCTACACAACAAAAGATGAAAGCCATTTAGTTTAAAAGTTGTTATACTGATGTTTCTCTTCAAACCCAAAACGTTCTTTTTTCTGTAGTTGGAGGTATTTCCTTTTCATTCTTACTATTTTTATAAAATAGGCATGGATGGTATTACTTTTTTTTAAGTTGTTCCCTTAACCTACGTATTTTCTAGGAGCCTGAAACTTCATCTAAAAAAAATAATTTTCAGGGTGTCCATACTAGTTCACTGGATCCTTGACTACTACTGTTTTCTCACAAAGGAGGGACAGCCAAAAGTTTAAAAAACAAAAACAAAAAACAAACCAAGAAAACCTGATTCCTTCTCCCCCACTAGGCACCCCCCTACCATCTGACCAGGAAACTGACTTTTCCATTTGACTGAAGCTTTGCTACATTTTACCATCTCTTGGTTATTTCCATTATGCTGTACATGTGGCTACACTTGAAGACCACTCACATGTAAACAAAAATATCTAATAAATGCTGTTTTTTCTTTGCGATTGCACATGTCCATTTCATTTCATGTAGGTGCATGCCCAGTGCTCTGTTGTCAGAGATTTTTCCCTCCCCGCACCTGTCAGGTGCTGCTCATGCCCTCTGCTGCCTCATGCTGCTGTGCGATGGTATGAAGGGCAGAGCTGCTCCCAAATCCACCCCCAGTTCCTTCTTAATGTTCGTGACAGTTGCTGGAACATTCTGTCTTGCTACCACTAGTTTTCCTTGTTCTACATTTACATATAGTATGTGTGCTCATTAATACACCTCTATCTCGATATAACGTTGTCCTCGGGAGCCAAAAAATCTTACCGCGTTGTAGGTGAAACCGCGTTATATTGAACTTGCTTTGATCCACTGGAGTGCGCAACCCCGCCCCCCCCGGAGCACTGCTTTATTGAGTTATATCCGAATTCGTGTTCTATTGGGTCACGTTATATCGAGGTAGTGGTGTAGTTAATAGTTTTAGTTTTAGAATAGCTACGTAGTAGGTTTCCTTTATTGAGGTACTTTTTTTGTACTCTTCAGCTCCCACCATTTGGGTACTGGAACCTGATGCTGGGGCATTCCTTGGTTCCGAGGCTTCAAGCCCTGTGATGTGTGCAAGAAGCCGATGCTGGGTAGTGATTCACACTCCAGGGATTTGAAGTGCTTAGGAGAGGCTCATGTCAGAGACAGGTGCCAAATCTGCAGGGACTTTAAGACCAGAACTAAAAAGGACAGGGAAGTCAGACTAAAATACTTCCTCATGGAGGCAGCCCTGGGCACTCACTCTGAGCCTCCCTATTTTGGATGTGTTCCGAGTATGTCTGCTTTGGTTAGGAACACTCCTGTTTTGACAGACTCTCAGTGCTGGTCTCCTTCTCCGGTAATGAGGAAGAGGCTCCAAAACACTGTGTTGAAGGATTCAGTATCTGGGAGATTGAGGTCCCTAACACTACAGTCCAGAAAATGTGCTGCAATGAGGTTAGAGTGCACTCAAGGCCAAGGCACTTGCTAGTGCAGATAACGGCTCAGGCAGGGTCATTGACTCTGACGCAGATAACAGTCTCGTTGAGACAGACTCCTAACGCAGCATCATCTGGCTCAGCTGTGCAGTCTTCATTGGCTCAGCAGCTTCAAGAGATCATCCTAGTGCCGTCGATATCTGAAGCATAGGCTGTGGCACACAGTCTGCTGAGTCTGTTGGTACTGGTTTCACTGGAAGGTCAAGAATTATCCTGCCTGGCAGCAACAATCACTTCTCAGGATTTGCCATCTACTAAAGTTGAGCATCCAGCACCGGGGGCACCACTGGATGGTCTAGTACCCCCGTGTATGGTGCCCTCGAGAGGCAAACCGTCAATGATATTACCAGTGCCCTCTTCTCTGGACTCCAGGCACCAACAGGAACCGTTTCCCTCCTTGGTCAGATGAATCTGTTTCATCATCCGAGTAGAAAGTCACCTCATACATGTCACGGCTGCATCACGTTAATCACCTGCTTCCCTCTGCTGCCCAGCAGAAGCTCCTCTCGGCCGATAAGTAGAGTTCCATGGTCAGGAAGGAATTAGGTTTCGGGACTATACCAGTGGCCATTTTGAAACCTTTGGGGGGTTTCACCTGA
Organism: Trachemys scripta elegans; assembly: GCF_013100865.1. Classification (NCBI taxonomy): domain Eukaryota; kingdom Metazoa; phylum Chordata; order Testudines; family Emydidae; genus Trachemys; species Trachemys scripta. The sequence continues at coordinate 19,863,739 of NC_048310.1, forward strand.
TTCCAGGTCATTTCCACACCCTCCCCGTTCTACCTCCTCTAGTAGATGTTGAGGTCCTCCCTGCTGAGCAACAGAAAGCTGCTCCTAGTATTGAGCTCGGTACTGGAATTGAACAATCTGCTCCGGTGAAACTGCTCTCTCGCAAGAAATGGGGGAAACTCCACCTCACCCAGCCCTGGTATCTTCCTTCTCATAATCTGATGAGGCAGTAGTGTCAGGGTGTTCCACGTCTCTGATGGATGATTACAAGGCCTACCAGGACCTTCTAATAAGTCTGCCTTAGCTATTCAGGTGTCAGTGATTCAAGAGATGTCTCACAGATTGGCTGATATCTTGGCAACTGTGGAGCCTTCTTGAGTGTTGTTCCATATTAATGAGGTTGTTCTGGAGCTCACCAAAGTGCTGTGGCAAACTCCATCTTCCCTACCTCCCACAGCAAAAAGAACTGAGCAGCGATATTATGTTCCCTCACAAGGGTTTGAACATTTTTACAACCACCCCCCTTGAGGTCTTTGGTTGTCTCAGGTGTCAGTGAGAGAGAGCACCAGGGTGAGCAAGCGTCTACCCCAAAATCAAAAGATGCAAAGAAGCTTGGTCTCTTTGGCAGGAAACTGACAGCTGAGCTGCAAAAATTTATGGACAAGTTGCCAGAGGAGGTGAGACAGGAGTTTCTTGCTATGGTGGACAAGGAAAAGTTAGTAGCCAGGCCTTTGCTTCAAGCTGCTTTGGATGCTGTGGATAGAGCCATGGCCATTACAATGCACAGATGATTCAAGGTTCATTCTCTCCTCTAGTTGGGGGCCATAGAGGAGTTTCCTCAACTTCACAGAGGGAGGGGGTTTTATTCGCACTATATCCTTATCCTAAAAGCAAAATGAGGTCTAAGATCTATACTAGACTTGCAACAGGTCAACAAAGACCTAAAGAAAATTAAGTTTCACATAGTTACACTGGCTTCCATTATCTCTTACCTTGATCCTGGTGACTAGTATGCTGCCCTTGACTTAAAGGATGAGTATTTCCATATGGCAATACATCAAAGCCACTGGAAATTCCTCAGGTTTTTAGTCAACCAGTCCCACTACCAGTTTGCAGTCCCACTATGTGGACTGTCCACAGCCCCCATGTGTGTTCACAAAGTGCTTGGCAGTGATGGTGATGTTCCAGAGGAAATCAAGAATTCAAGTGTGTCCCTGCCTGGACGATTGATTGATGAGAGGTCAGTCCATGGGCCAAGTGCTGTCCAGCATGGTTGTGATCCAGTCCACCTTTGGCACACTAGGATGGCTCATCAACAAGGAAGAATCAACTCTATCACCTGTACAAAGGATAGAGTTCGTAGGAGAAGCTTTAGACATTATGGAAACCAAGGCCTTCCTCCCAGAAACCAGTTTCCAGACTATCACGGCCATTTCTTTAGTTCAGAAGGCCCACCCCACCACAACAGTAATGAATTGCCTCAGCCTTCTGGGACATGTGGCCTCATGTACTTACATGGTTCGGCACTCTAGGCTTCATCTCAAGAATCTGCAAAGGTGGCTGAGCTTGGTGTACTTACTAGTTTATCATCTGAACACAGTGGTTTGTGTGCCTACACAAATCTTAGACTCTGGACTGGTGGACACACCCATCCAATCCGTTTGCTCCTCCTCAACCTACTTTGACCTTAATTATGGACACTTCCACCCTAGATTGGGATGTACCCAGGTTTTAACTCTCCACATAAATATAAGAATTGAGAACCATTCAACTCGCTTGTCATACTGTCCTTCCCCATATCAATGGACAGAATTTGCTAGTACTTACAGACAATACAGCAGCCATGTTCTATGTGAATAGGCAAGGAGGGGGAGATTGACTCTGCTATGCCAGGAAGCAGTGCTGCTGTGGTACTTTTGTATCACCAATTCAGTCTTTTACCTTCTAGGCATCCAAAGCAGTCTGGCAGACTGGTTGAGCAGGTCTTTCACCAGCCACCAAGTAGTCTCCTTGCCCAGATGTAGTCAGGTTCATTTTCTAACTATGGGGCATTTGCAACTAAAAGCATAGAAGGGACCTTGAGAGGTCATCTAGTCCAGTCCCCTGCATTCATGGCAGGGCTAAGTATTATCTAGACCAGTGGTCTCCAAACTTTTTTGATCGCTCACCCCTATCAGTAAAAAAAAATTTGAGCACACACCCCCTGCCGCCTCAAGCAAAAAAAAAGCCACTCGGACTCCCGCCCGAACTGCCGAAGCGGCGCTGCTTCAATCGCGCTCCTCCTGCTGCGCACCCTGAAGGATCCTCTTGTGCGCACCCCACTTTGGAGACCACTGATCTAGACCATCCCTGACAGGTGTTTGTCTAACCTGCTCTTAAAAATCTCCAATGATGGAGATTCCACAACTTCCCTAGGCAATTTATTCCAGTGATTAACCACCCTGACAGTTAGGAAGCTTTTCCTAATGTCCAACCTAAACCTCCCTTGCTGCAATTTAAGCCCATTGCTTCTTGCCTTTCCTCAGAGCCTCAAATCAACAGGACGTGTCATCGGTTTTGTTCATGAGCAGGTCAGGGTCCAGGATCTCTGTTGTATACTTTCCTGTTGCCCTGGAGGGACAAGCTTCTGTACGCATTCCCTCCTGTTCCACTCCTATCCAGGGTGGTGTTAAAAATCAAGCAGGACCACACCCAAGTGATACTCATAGCACTAGTGTGGCCTCCACTCTGCTGAGCCTCTCAGAAAAGTCTCCTTTGATGCTACTGCTGGACCTGGACCTGATCTCACAGGACCACAGTAGTGTCCTCTGTCCCAACCTAGAGGCCCTTCAACTGACAGCCCCTAGATGCTCTGTGGTTGACGCCTCAGGAGATATATTCAAAGTGGGTGCAAGACTTGCTCTTGAATAGAAGAAAACCTTCTGGGTATATTTACTTGGCAAAGTGTAAGAAAGTCTCCATCTGGTCCCTGCAAAAAGAAATTTCTCTGGTCTGGGTTCAGTACAATATGTCAGACTGTTATATCTGAAACAGCAAGATCTGGCCATTAGTTCCATCAGGGTCCTGGCAGCTAAGTTCTCTCTAAGCTGCGCAGCCACGCAGCAGGCTATCAAGGGCCGTGCAGGCAGAGAGAGGTGCCTCTCTCCCCGGGGCAGCCTGCACCCCAAACTCCTCATTCCTGGTCCCACCACAGAGGCTGCACCCCCAGCCAGAGCCCTCACCCCCCGCCCACACCCCAACCCTCTGCCCTAGCCCTGAGCCCCCTCCCGCGCTCCAAACCCCTCACTCCTGGCCCCATCCCAGAGCTCGCACCCCCAGCCAGAACCCTCACCCCCCCTGCACTCCAACCTTCTGCCCCACCCCAGCCACACATCACCTCCATATTTGTGCACATAATAAAATTCATTCTGCACATAGACATAAAAAAATTAGACGGAACACTGCCTGGCAGTTAACTCTGCTTTCCACCCTCCAACTGGTAATCAGTCTTTTTTTCCAGTCCCACATCAGTCAGGTTTTTGAAGGGTCTGGACCAGTGATATACCCAAGTAAAGGCTCCTCTTTCCCCCTTGGCACTTGAACCTCATATTGGCAAAGCTAGTAGATCATCCCTTTGAGCTGTTAGCTACATATTCATTACTTCATCTCTCAGACAAGGTAGCCTTTTTGGTAGTGTTCATCTCGGCCAGGAGAGAGAATGAATTATGTGCTCAAATCTCTGGACTGCCGTGTATAGTCTTCTGCAAGGACAGGTATACCTATGACATCATCTGAAGTTTGTCACCAAACTGGTGTCTCACTTCCACAACAGTCAGGCAATATATATACCCACTTTCTTCCCAAAACCTAATTCTCATAAGGATGAAGAAAGACTCCACACATTATATGTTAAGAGAGGGTTAGTATATTACTTGGACAGGGCTAAACCATTCAACTTGTCTGCAATCGCCACAAACGATTGCAAGGACAATTTAAAGGGACTTTTGGTCTCTTCTCAAAGAATCTCATGATAGTTCTCTTCTTCCATTAGCTGTTTCATAGAACAACTGTATGAAACTTCTCTGAACAGGGAGCTAGCATGTTCAACTGGATCTCATACAGACTCTTCTGCCTTTCTAGTCCAGGTGCGTATTTTGGACATCTGTGGAACTGCAACTTGGTCTTCAATGCATACCTTTCCTCCCATTATGCCATCTCTCAGCAATCTAGAGAAGATGCCAGATTTAGACAGGTAGTCCTTTGATCATTATTGAGGTAGATTCCAATCCCACCTCCAGATCGAACTGCTTGTGAGTTATCTGAAGTGGAATGGACATGTGCAGTCATTCAAAGAAGAAATGGTTACTAACCTATTCCATAACTGCTGTTCTTAAATATGTGTTTCCAGAGTCTGTCCAGTAAAAAGGAACTGAGGGGGTTAGGAGTGGCTCTGCCCTTTTAGTAGTGCAGGGCCGTAGAGGGTTGCATGCACTGCCCCAACAGGTACTGCTGATAGAAAAAGCTCCAACAGCAGTGCACTGGGCGTGCACACACTTGTACACGTCCATTCCACTTCAACACATCTTGAAGAACAAAAGTTACGGAATGGGTTAGTAATGGTTTCTTCTCATGTTGAACTTATTACACTTGTGCTGTAGAGATCAGAGATTTCCCTGGCTACCAACTTGTTTTTAATCGGAATTCTAGGTGTTGATCTAGGAAGCCTTAAGGTTTGGATCCTGGCTGCTACCTATTTTAGGTCTGATCCAAAAACTTTTCCTTCCCACTCTGCTTTCCCACCCACTCATATTAATAATTCAGGCAGCTGAGATGCATGTTCATAAGTTTCCCGATTTTGAGTTCTGGGGATGGGGGAGCAGGGGTTGGTGTGCAAATTTTACTTTTTCATTATTGTGAAGTCTGAATAACTCCACTGGCATCAGTGGAATGATTTTGGGTTAACACAGGATTTATATTGAGGAATTTGGCCGGGTGTATGCTCTTTGGGAGGCCCTTGACTCTGGCAGTTTGCTGACCTTCAGGCCTTGCAGCAGGCTTTGTTTGCTCAGGCTTTTCCTGAGTAAGTAGTCTGACTGGGTCCAGGGTGTGTGTTGTTTTTTTCTCTCTTCTTTTTGGCTTGGAGTTCTCTTTTGAGGAATTAGCTGAATGAACTTAGTTACATTCATCTTTGACTTTTTAAACTATGATGAATGTACCTAGATACTGATAGGCGCATGTCTTACAAATCTAAAATTAAAAAAAAAAAAAAAAAAAAAAAAAAACACCCTAGTACACCATTTGGAAATATGATGTTCTTTTTAAGAGACTTACAAAAAAATGTGCCTGAGTTGCCAGACTCTGATATCATATCTCATTCTTATGTATGAGTTATGACCGTAACTCCCCACACACTGAGAGGATAATAGACCCCATTGAGAATACAATCACATCAGTTTCAGAACTCTAGTCAGAGCCCTTTTTTTTTTTAAGTCACTTTAATGATCCACAGATTTCACTAGAGTTGTCTACAAAGGTCTTACATGGGTACTAAATGGAAATGACTGAAAGGAAATCTATTTTAGTCAGTCAGTATCCACTCTGAGCCTTATTTATTTTTCAACTCCTAGATTCCCGTATCTGTAAATCTATTTTTTTATGTTAATAGTACATAGACAAAGTAATTTTACTATAAATACATACATCAAGGAATTCAACTTCGATTTGTAGTTAAATAGATTTTTCTGGTACTAACTTCCTCCGGCTCATTTTTATGAATATCACCATTGTCTCCAAAGTGTGGTACAAACTGCATATTTACATTTTTGACTGTTAATATGCTGTTCTTGCATAGTTATAATGAAATCCTTTGAGTTCTCTCTAAAATGGCAGGAGTTGGCTGATATAAAGTGCAAACTGTTGTAATATGGAGCCTACAGATTTTTCAGAGTTATACTGGATGCATGGACTCAGACAATAGCATGAAAAAATGAGTGAAAACAATGTTATCGACTGAAGAAAAGCTATAGAAAGGGGGAAAAGGCAGAGAGGAAAGATCATTCACTTTTATTTTGTGCAATATATGTTGCAAATTTCACTGTGGTGTGTGTAATATATGCATGTAGTATTACTGTTACGCTTGACATTGAGTATGTGTGTAAGGTTTGGAGCATTCTTCACATTAAGATTAGATTATTTTAGGGTACTAAGGAGTTCCAGGTGTCCTAAAGGTCATCTTACATTGGTTTTACTTATGGATATGCCCATGATGGCACTATTTAGAAATTCAATAAGAATGAAAAAATTATTTTGTGAAACTTGAGTCCCAAATTGTAACTAAATTTTCTGCTTGGAAATAGTTTATGTTCTGAGCATGAGTGTCAGTTCTCTTTTAACAAAAAAAATTCTGACAAGCAAAGTTTATATATGTCATATTCAAAGCATTGAACTAGCAGATGAGGATGTGACAATGAAGTGTTATTCTGATATCTTTCTTCAAGCAGATAGAAATAAATACAGAAATAAAAATACTTAAAAATCCTAAAATTTTGGCCAAATGTTTTGTTACCATTTTACTCTTCAGAATAACATAAATATCCACCGTGTGTACAAATTGATAACCTGCTCTCTTGTTCTCAATACATTTGTATGCAATCAGGAAAACTGACATTTTAATCAAGCTTTCCCCAGGGCACTGTAACTTGTCTAGCAAGGAGGAAAAAAAATACATTCACTGCATTTTGAAATGTTGAATTGGGAGACTGAGTGAGAAAATAATCCCTGAAAACACACGTTAATACTTCAGTGTAACACTTGAAACAAAAAGCAATAATAGTGTGCATATGGAAAAAGCTAGCTAGCATTTTTAAAAGTGGCTTCTAAATTATTGTTCAGTATCTCAGCGATAGCCAATACTGGTTATGGTTTCTTGAAAGTACTCTCTTTTGGGTGACAGCTATACTTATTGATCATTATTTTAATGTCAGGTTATCCTTCCCACTGTACTTGGATCCATTCTTCCTCCTCAGTTAGGAGACACCGTGCTCTTTGTCTGAGCAGTTGGTTATTGCCAATTAATATCAAACATTTTCAATATTTACCAGAATAAATAAAAATCTCTTGAGTATGAAAATAATAGTGGAAACTTAAAATTTTAATGAATGCTAAAATCTATTTTTGCAATAATTTTGAAATGTCATAGCTTTCATATACTAAGTTGAGTCAACAGAAAAAGGAACATATGTTCAAGAATGCAAATTCTTCTCACTAAAGCATCAGAACTGTTTAATTTTTTTAAATGTTTTTTAAACATGGGATATCATTTATAAATCATAACCACTATTGCTCCCAGGAGAGCATCTGCAAGCATATTGCCCTTGCACTATCAAGTTGATTATATTTATAGAGAGACAAAAGTATGGTTAATAATTATTAATAGTTTAGCTATTGTCTGACCAAATTATCATGCCTGGCATTGTACCCTCTGACAAACCCATCTTTGGTGGCTTGTCAGAGGAAGCAGTTTCCACAAAAAGTGAGGGCCATCTGCTGATAAAGTTCTGGAAAGTACATTGTAAGGAACTCTGACAGAGCTGCTCAATTAAACTTTACTACTGGGACAGAGTATAGACTGATAGGTCAAGGTAGTTCTTCGTATATCTTAAAGGTTTTATTTTATACTCCAGGGGGAATTTAGCACCAAAAAATTAAAAATTCTGCGCTGAATATTTTAAAATTCTGCATATTTTATTTGTCAAAGTAACAATATAATCATGCGAGTTTCAATTATTTTGATAATTTATTTCAGAATACCTGTCAGCAAGTATGTCTGTAACAATACATACAACAAAAAAGATCCAGGAAATGTGTTTTTGACAAATAGGCATATTAATAAAGAATTTTGGATAATAATTCATTTAAAGTACAATACATAAACATATTTCTGCCCCCCTCAGAAGCAGTGCAAAGGCTTTGGGGAGTCAGGGATAACAGACAACTTGAGGGAGAGGGAAGTAATTGCTGGGAAGGAGTGTGGGAATGAACTTGGAGGGTTATTGGGTGTGGGTGAGAGAAGTATGGAACTAGTTTTTATTTGTGAGGGAGGGATTGTTAAGGAGCTTCCCCCATGCAGACCCTGGCTGACCCCTAGACTCTCTGTCAGGCACATGCCCCTGTCCCCATGTGTCCCTGCACCCCCTTCCCCTGTCCTCATTTGGCCCTGCATCTCCACTCCCATTCAGCCCCCCCACCCCAGTCTGTCCCCCACTAGCCTTTCTGAACCCCAGTCTGTGATCCCCCCCCAGCAGCCCAGTGTGCCCCACGCTGTCCATCCCCTCATGTCCTGTGCCTCCTGACCTGGCCCCTCGGGCAGGGCACTGTGAGGAATACAGCCTCTTCTCTTCCCTGTCTGCAGTTGGTGCTGCTCCTGCCTGGGAGCAGCTACTCTGTATTCTAGTGCCACAGCAGACCCTGGTGGGCAAAAAGCATAACTGCAGCATCTTTCCAGCAGAATGTATTTTCTGCAGAGAAAAAAAAATTCTATGCAGCACATGAATTCTGCAGATGTATGGCACATGGATTCTGCGCTTATGCAGTGGCTCAGAATTCCTCCAGGAGTCAAAATTTAAAATATTAAAAGAAAATGAAGGATCTGTGTATGTTGTTTCTTTTTAGTTGGTTTAATTTAGTTGGTTCTTTGGATCTAACAGGGTCTTCAAATTCCTGCAACAAATTGTGATGTAAACTTTTTTTGGTATATTTACCGCTTAAAAAGATTCATTAAAAATGTAGTGTTGGACAACACAGGGGTATGTCTACACTACAGTGTAAGCCTAGCGTTTGAATTCAGGCTCAAGCCTAATTCCCTTCTGTCCACACACAAATCGTGCTGAACCAGGGTCCCAGGACCCCACAAGAGTGGAGAGTTTCAGCCTGAGTCAAGTCAAGTCAGGATCCATGATTCGTGGCTTACTGCTTTTCAGGTAGACACCGCCCCACTGGACTCATGCTCTGGGAATCCTCCAAAAGTATCCCACACTCCCACGGGCTGACTTGACTGTCAAAGAAAGTTTGGTGGGCAGGCAAGTTTTCCCATGCTGCATCATGAAGAAAGGGCTAGAGTGGCCACATTTTGGAAGGGCTCTAGAAAGTCTGGGATGGGTGGTTGGACTTGGATCTGCATAATGCCATGTAAATGCTGGAGCCCTAGGTTGGGATCTAGGGTTCAACAGTTCCTGGCTGGGGGTTGCAAATTATTGTAGATGCTCAAGCCCAAGGTTAACAAAGCCAGAGTCTGCTATTTCGAGTTCTAACAACACTGGACTTACGTTGCAGTGAAGACATGCCCACAGTGGTTAAAACCTGCAGGGCCCTGTCCGTGCTACAGCTCTCCACTGTGGCTGCCAGTGCTGGAGTTGCGCCAGTGTTGAACTGCAAGTCCTACGCTTGGCAGTTTTGATAAATCCATTAAGTGTGAGATAACTCATGAGGAAATATGCAATCGTTCTGAATTTAATTTGATTTTATTAAATTGTTACATTTCTTAAAAAAAAATAAAATGTAAATTGCCCTCTCCCGTTTTGATCAGATGTATTGTTGACAGCTTACCGCAAGATAAATGCACCAGGATACAGTAGGAGTTAAAATCTTAACAAAACCTCTCATTGTTCCATAACCTTTTTTAACTTTTTTCCCTTCCCCTGACAGGAAATGACCTAGAGGCCTTACAAATACATTTGTGCATTCTTGCTGCAGACTCTACAATTGAAGGCAAACTCAATCTGGAAGCACCACTTATTAATGTTACATTGGAAACAACTACCTCATCATACAGAAGAAAAAGAGAAGGCTTGCAATAATAAACACTCTAGTTTTTAATAACTTGCAAAGTCTTCAGAAAACAAAACAATTTTTTTTTTTCAGTATTAAGAAGAGACACTACAAACAAACTGATTTGACAGACTGGATCTGTCAAGACATGGAAGCTATTTGATCTGCTGACATAAGGACTTTGTTTTTCAAGGAAAGAGTCTCTGCACTGCTTTTACAATCGCTGTTGATCAGTGGTTTAGTTCCACTTTTCTTGGTATTACTAGTTGGAAAGCTCCATTAAGGTATTACTCCTAAAAGATGATTTACGTTTTATGAATTTTAACATCAGGTGTCAACAAGTGCTGGCAAGGAAATTATAGGAGTTAGTTTCTTCCCTTCATAGTGCATCTTATGTACAGAGTGGGAATACTAAATGAGAGAAATTTTTTTGTTTTGTTTTGAGATACTTCAGCTTGCTTTTTGAGTTCACTTTGTAATTGCAGCAGGGCTGCACTGAAAATACTAAGTCAGCAAATCTGCGTTTTTCACTGCTGATACAGATTATACAGACGCCTGCCCTTTTGAAATGCCTTTTATGAAACATATGTACACAGTCCTCCACTGTTACTATACATAACTACATTTCTGAGGAAGGAATTTGACAACAGATTGCTAATCCAAGGAATTTTTGAACAACTACTTACTTATGTATTGCTGTAGTGCACAGGAAAGTAAAATGGACTATAAGCGGCGCTTTTTGCTTGGCGGGTCCAAGCAAAAAGTGCAGCAACACCAGCAGTATCAAATGCCTGAGCTAGGCAGGACCCTGAGCGCACCGTTGGCATCTACTACCCCGGCTTCCCCTTTGGTCTCCTCAGCTGCTGCAGGCAGCTGCAACCACCCTGTGTCCCATACTACTCCGATTGCAGACATCCAGCAGGGAATCTCCAAATATCTGGATGCACTCAATGTGTTTTGCCGTGCGAGCACTTTCCTTACAGACCTTTTCAGCAGTGTATTTAGGAACTCTCACTATTCAAAGGCAGCTATGCAACTGAAAGACGTGCAGGAACATGTCATGGAAGCAGCGAGTCGGCTCACGGCAGCAATAAAACCAGAAATAGCAAAAATGCTGATGGAGCTGAGTGCTGGAGCTGCAAACTTCAAAGATCAAAAGGAATTCAGCCTACAGGACATTGAGGTAAGTTACCATAGATAATGATATTTTGCATGTGAAGTTTCTTGACCCCTTCTTTATTGCACTTATCATTGTAAGACCAGCCCCACCACCACTGTACCAAAGGTGTACCGCCTTCTGCTTTTTACCTTTCCTGACAATGCTTTCCAAAATAAAAAGGAGGACATTTATAAACATTTTTATTTTCAAAATTTAAAAGGAGGAAAACATGGTAAAGAGATTTGTAGTGCATAATTTTGTGATACATTAAATTGCATATTGAATATTTTTTCCTGTGCCAGCTAATCATTTAAAAAAAGAATTGCATTACATGTGTAAGATGTTTATCAACTAGAAAAAGTAAACTTTGTCTCTTCAGTTACACTAATTTTGAGCTGTATGAGAACCATGTTGAAGTCATTTTGTTAAGAAAATATACTACTGTATGCTTTATTTCCCCAGTATTATTGTTCTGTCAGGAGTAACAAATTGTGCTTTATTCATGGAGAAACTGTTCACATGAATGACTTTTTAGTGTGTTTGTGTGTGAATGATCATTCAGTTACTGAGATGTTTTTAAGAGACATCAATGACATATAGATATGTTTATTTATTATTTAGTTTTGAATAATAAAGATCCCTATACAAGTCTCTTGGCTTCCTAATATGTAATCAGTAATACAACAAAAATCCCAGCAGCCTATAAAATAATTCAAACAGGAACTCAGCCAGCCAGCCACCTAGAAAAAAAATGCTTCTGCTCACTTCATCTCTTTGGGAAGCATACCCATAATCTCCAAAAACAGCATGAAAAAAGTAAAAATATTTTTAAAAATAGGCTACAGATCGGAATTCTATTGTTAAATGGAGAAAATCATTTGTGATTTAAGAAAATATTTAACTATACAGGGTGACTTAACTTAAAGCATTGTGTATTTTTAAACCAACCATCAGTAAAATGAATCCTATAAAGGAAAAAAGTGTGAACTAGTATTTCTAATGACATACTGTCTCAAAGAGAAGCAGTACCGTATAAGTTACATTGTATTTTATTTACTGCTTCTTATTGATGTGGACTGTTGGTAAGAGTGTGAAAAGGGATTATTTTTCATAGTTACTTGACTTAAATTATAATATATATACATTAGTCTGTAGTAACTGTAATCTGAACTAATTTAAGACAAAATTCTGGGCATTGGTATATTTAAAAATAAGTATTTAAACTTTGTAGTCTTTGTGAGAGCTGTCTGTATGTGCTCTGTAGTGTTCTCAGTGGTGGCAGATGACAGAACAAGAAGCAATGGTCTCAAGTTGCAGTGGGGGAGGTCTAGGTTGGATATTAGGAAAAACTATTTCACTAGGATGGTGATGAAGCACTGGAATGGGTTACCTGGGGAGGTGGTGAAATCTCTGTCCTTAGAGGTTTTTAAGGCCTGGCTTGACAAAGACGTGACTGGGATGCTTTGAGCAGGGGTCGGACTAGATAACCTCCTGAGGTCTCTTCCAACCCTAATCTTCTATGATTCTATATTATTGTTAGCATTTATGAGCTGCCTATTGTAGTATTTGGATTCACCAGCTTTGGCTAGAAAGAAAAATTAGTGCTTGTATGATGTTTGTATTACAAAACATGTACATCATGTTGGTACAAATTCTATACAAAAAGTTATGGTAAATTTGGGTGCACCACAACCAAAAGTCAGAATTGTTAGTTACAATGGAATGCTCAACTGTAACTCTCTGTTTGCATTGTAACACAGTTTTAAATGACATGATTGCACAGAATTTTAAAAAATGTAATAAACAAGTGCCTCTCTAATCTTAGGATACAAATTTTAAATTTTATTTTATGCTTGTACTAATTTCATTATAGTCATTGTCTAGGACAGCAGTTCTCAAAATGTGGGTCATGACCCTGTTTTAATGTGGTCGCCAGAGCTGGTGCTAGACTCGCTGGAGCTCCAGACTGAAGCCGAAGCCCAAGCAAGTCCAGGGCCGGCATTAGACTTGCGGAGGCTCAGGCTGCGGCTTCAGGGCTGAAGTCCTCGGGCTGTGGCTTCTGCCATGTTGCGTGTGTGTGTGGTCGTGTAGTAATTTTTGTTGTCAGAGGGGTGTCGTGGTGCAATGAAGTTTGAGAACTTTTTTAATAACTCAAGACGTCAAATAATTTTGTTAGCTACATTGTACTATACACTACCTTTTCAAATAGCCTTCTAGGTACGCTTTAGGAGATAAAGCAGTTAACAGTAAAGCTAATTGATCTGAGAAATTTGGCTTATAATATTCCAGCAAACTTCCACTGTTACTATGGTTTGTATACTTTATTGTCTGTGGTGTACCAGTCTAAGATTGGTTTACTATACACTTGTCATATAAATGACTTTCACGGACTGATTTTCTTGCCACACACAGTAGAACACACAGTAGAACTACTGCACATGTCTGTCTAGTGTTTTTCACAATCTTATTTTCTTTTGTACTTACTCTTTGAGGAATAGTATTGTGATCATGTAATTAAACACTACCTCAATGCGTATGCAAAATAGGGCAAGTTTTCTAAAAGAAAAAATAAAGGAGCTTCACTCTCCCAGACTTACAAGCTGTGTTGTCCTGTCACCTGGGGAGAATCCCTTTTTTGTGAGCCTCAGTCTCTGCAATGCTTCTGACTTGTACTAATGCAGGACTCCCTCTTGCTCACCTTGCACAGGGCCCATCAACTCTTAGCTCCTTGCATCTTACAAGGTCTTCAGAGGTTTGGCTTGGGCTCCATGTCACCTGCATTAAACTATTAGGTAGCTAAATTATCACTCAGACCCTAGGCAGTGCTGCCTTCATTAACTGCACTAGTCACAAATTTAGTGAGAAGATGTGCAGAATACACTATTTTCAAATGTTCATAACTCAGTCAAATCAAACCAATTTTTACTGGAACACTCATATACCATAAGCCAAACTGAACTAGAGCTAACCTTCATACCAGATTTAAACTTTCTATACAGACTCCTTTAAACATTTAAAGTTGTCTTATTTTTAAAATTGCAAGAATTTTTGCTTAATGCGACAAGTTTTTCACTCTATTTTCGCTCAATATGGGTTGAGTTGGTTTTGCTAAAACTTTTTTTTTTAATTACCCCTTCAGGCATAGAGAGAACATGGAAAATTCTAGTGTGGAAAGGTAAAAGTTTCTTGAAAATATGTGTAGGATTTGAAACCCCACTCTGTTGTTCATCCAAGGGGAGTAGAAAAACTGGATGGGTGAGTCCAGCAGAGGATTCACTAGCTCAGTTTTTAGAGGGAAAGGAGGAAGAAAGGAGCAGAGCATGACAGGCACCATTTCCTTCAAGGGTGGGAGAGCAGTGCACAGTGTTTGAGGATACTGCTTTTCCTGGATATAAGGGAGTCGCAAACAGCAGAACAGTCCACCCATGTGGAAGAGCGTTTGGATGCAGAGGGCCTACTGCATGTCCAGGGGGGTGGCAGCCCCAGAAGAATCCTCCTGCAAAGAGATCCCCAAATTATCACATATGGGGGACTATGGGGAAAAATAATTTAGAGGGTAACCCAGAATTTATTAACATGGCGTGTGAGTTGATTTTATTTGACGGAGAAGGAAGGAGGATGTTGTGTTTTGAAGGGGAATGAAGATGAGGCAATGTAAGTGGAATAGTCATGGCTTTGGTGGGAGGGATGCAGCCTTGGTGTATTTTTATCTGGGCTCGTATGCTTTGACCTCAGGATAGCAGGTGTTGAGGACACTTTTCAAGTCCTGATTAACATCAGCTGATTTGGGTTAGAATGAAAACAAATGTAGCTATAATTATAGCAATCATTGCCAATCCCACTGTAATAAATTTATTTCTGGCAGAATGCGAATTGCTTAGTCATAATGAGTTTAATGTATAAAAGGGGGTAACTTCTCCTGGTCCAGTTATTGGTGAGACACTGTGAGCATGCACATTTTGTGTCTAGCTTCTTTACTTTCATAACTGCAAATGCTGAATCTCCCCGCTCCTCCTTCAAAAGAATCAAACCAAAATTCTTAAGAGTCTTGCGCCTTTGGTGGTAAGAAACAGATTGTATTGAAAGAGGAAGGAAATCAAGGGAAATTACTGTATATATTTATGCTTCTTAAGTTCCCACTTCTCTTCCCTTAAGCCCTAGTAGTATGGAACAGTGGACTGAAATTGGATTTCTGTTGATTGTCAGAATAAAAATAAAATACATATTAAAAGCTAGATTTTTATAGTGATAAATGTTTGAACATTCCTCCATCTACTGAGAGGTCTATGCACAAACGAGTATAATACAATGGGGAGAGGGGAATAAAGAATAAACTAATGTGAAACAATTCAAACCACTCTGAAATATGCAGTGTAAATCTTGTCTTAACTATGGGTGGAGCTAATAAATTGAGTTACTATCTCTTGTGATGGCAGCCATATGTTCATCTTGGTCATAAACAAGAAGAAAACAGGAGTTGGGGTGCCAAATAATTAGATCTAAAATTGAGCTGCAATGTAAAACTAGTGGGAATTATTTTCTGCTTCTGTACATTAAAAGTACTTAAGATTTGTGTTCAATCAAAGGGTTCATAGAATAAAAGGATGGCTGAATAAAAATTCTGTTCTTCAGCATGTATTAGCTTTAAAATTAAAGGGTGGGTTTTTTCTCCTAACAAATAAAGTGCAGTTTCAGTCTTTTTGGCCACCTGTTGCATGGCTTGCAGATTTAGCTCCTAACTTCATCCAAATGAGACTCTGTTAGCAGGAAAAAGATGCTGGCCCACTGTACTAAATGCTCTGTGGTGCTTGACATTACTTGGCATTCTTCTGTTGCATGAGTCCCTGTTATCTCATAGTCTACCAATTTTTAAAGTATCTTGTGCATGCTGAGAGGTTTGAAAAAGCACTTTTGTTATAAAAGTAATTCATTCTTCCTAACACTGACTTAATAAAAAAGTTAATTGCAAGAACAATTAATATTTTTAATAGCAGTAAATATTGTGCTAACATTGTCTGGCTGTATTTCTACTTCTGTGGGTATTTGACCTTTAACATGAATGAATGCTGTCATGTTGCCCTTCTCTCCTAATACTGTAAACACTAACATGGCTTAAACTGGAATCTAATAAATCTTATTGTATATCTAAAGGAAGGAAAGGTAACTTTTTGTTCTGGAAAAGCAGACTCTTTTGCTACAGATGTCTACTTGGGATGTTGTAAGATCACTTTTTAAATTGCATGGAAGGTACTGTGCACTGTAAAAATGAGGAACATATTGTCACCTTGTATAATGGCATGTGGAAGAGGGTGTTATATAATCTTTGTCCTCCAGTTTGAGCAATATCTGATTATTACCTTAATTATATTAGCTATTCCCATCTGGCCCCTCAAATTGGCAAAGAGCCTATACACAGTCTGATCATCCCCAAAGCCATTATCAAATGTGCTGAAGAAGGGAGAATAAATACTGTAAAGAAATAAAAGTAGTTGGAAGCCAGATCTTAAACTTCAGTGAATTAACTTTTTTTTTTTTTTAAGTGAAAATTGTCATCATATTAAAGGGGAACATGGAATTCAGGAGGAACTTATAACCTTGCTGCAGACATTGGTGTTAAGGCTTCTATGACACATTCTGCTAAAATTGCAAATTAGTGATTAATTGTAGCTACCACCAGCTCATTCACCTTGTACAGAATCCACTCTCTATAAAATTCCATGGTCTGGAAATCTGCACAGAATCACTTGTTAACAATGAAATTTATGTAATGCTTTTCAGTGCACATAGTTTAGTATAGAGTTGTGAAATGTACAACTGTGTGACCCCATAAAGATAACACTTCAGGAGAGGGTGAGGTCAGAGTGGTAAAATGTAAGCCTGCATACTGACCTTTTGCATTGCATTGAATAGGTAAAATGTATTGTGGCTCCACACAAACCAAAACCATCTATTTTTAATTGCAGGAAATTGCTTGATTTCCACAACAGCTTTTTTAGTCACTACCATCAACTTTAAGAATATTACCATTCTTGCAGTGCCTAGTAGTCAAGGTAGTACTCAGTACTTAAATATTTTGCCATTCTTTATTTGTAAAGATCCAACACCATGCTAGTATGCTCTCTGAGCGGCTTTGGTTTAGGAACTCCAGATTTCCAGTGGCATAAAGCATTTGATTTCTAATCTTATCAGTTCATAAAATATCAGAATTTAAAACTATCTCTAGTCCCCCATTCTAACAGTGCTGCTTTACATTTCTCCAAGACCAAAGATGGTAAGTCCTGTATCTTGCACAAATTTTGTTTTTAGCACTTGCACTGT
Organism: Trachemys scripta elegans; assembly: GCF_013100865.1. Taxonomy (NCBI): domain Eukaryota; kingdom Metazoa; phylum Chordata; order Testudines; family Emydidae; genus Trachemys; species Trachemys scripta. The sequence goes on from NC_048310.1 coordinate 19,880,999, forward strand.
TCTGTTTTTCCCACTAGTGTGACTGGAGTGTCTTGGCATTGTCTAACTTTGTCAAATGTCAGTCAAAAGGGTTGATTAGGATAACTTGGGTCGTTTCAGTTATGCTGTGTTCCCATATAATCCAGACCCTTGGATTATACCACTCACTAGCAGGTGCAATAAGGAAATAGTACTAAGATATAGCCTATATATAAATATTGGTGCAACCTCAGTGTCATTCCTTTTTTGTAGGCTAATAGTCTAATACAGTCTTCTTTAGTAGTATTGATGAGAGGGGGTTTTTTATGAGAAAAAATATTAATTTTTGCTAGTTACTGGATGAGAACCTTTCCACTTTAACCAAGAACCAAGTTCTTGGTCTCTGGCTTTTATCTTGGCTCAATTTTCAGTCTCTCTTGAATGAATAAATAAATGTATGAGTTTCTGGGCAGCTAGTTCAGCTCAGTGAATTCACAAAACATGTTTTTTGCCTTCCTCGGGGATGACACTGTTTTGATCTCACATCAGGTGACCACAGATGTCAGCTTCTAACATTAGGATAAAACCAAGCCATGTCAGTAAAAGTTCTGGGATTTCAGAGCAGATATTTAACTAAATATTACGATTCTGATCTACTCTTGGACATTTAGGGAAAAAAATAATTTATTAGATTCTTTCTCTTAATTGGAGTAACTAGAACCCACTTTGTGAATGCAGATATAATTTTCCTTTCTCACTGCTCTTTTGTTGTTGTTGTGAACGTTATGAAATAAGGCCACAGATATTTTTGAGCTATCTCTAGTTTTCCAAATCAGTAGTTCTTCTGTTTGAAGCATCCAGGCATGAAGACAGATGCAGCTGTAAAGCAGATATTATTTCTGTGAGCTTCAGACAAAACAAATGGAATGTGATTCAGTCAGCGTAAGTCACTACCAAAATTTGTGTGATTTACCACTAAGTTACTTGTGTAATAGCTGATAGAGAAATATTAATGACTGTATGCCTGAAATACAGACAACAAAATCTAATTTTTTGCATGGAAACTGCTGTGGTACCTCTGAATATTTACCCAGGTCCTTATCTACTGGTCACTTCTTGTTTCTTTTGTAATGACTGAACCTAACCTTTAGTTGTTACCTTTTGAACAATTATTATGAAAGATAACTGGGTCAGCAAATAGTGTATTAGCTCCAGTGTAGACAAATATCAAGATAACAACAATGTAGAATGTAAGTGGATGTAAAATGGAAATGCTTAAATAGGGTAGAAACCATGCAGGAATTCAAAGGAAACTTTCCTTGGATTGTTTTCTAAACAAAAATGGTGGTCTCGTCTATTCTGCTTTGCTGTTGTTGCTACCTATTATATCTTAAATTCACTAAACTAAGTTTTGACTTATATGGTTAAATTGGAGGTAACTTCATTATTTGAGAAGTATGTGGAAAAAAACAAGTCACTGGGAAAACACTCTTGTCTCTTGATAGTTTTTTCTTCTGTTCCATACTCTGAAAGAAAGAGTAGCCACTAGCTGACACTAAGTTTTTGAGATTTTTTTTTTTTTAAACAAAATGTTCATGTTAGAGAGAAATTTCAGTTCTTAACAAAAATATTGCTGGATTACTGGGTGGAATAAGATTAATGTTCCCTTTTGGAAGAAATTATACAATTTATACAATTATTCTACCATCACTACTTTCTCTAAGGGTATGTCTATACTTACGCGCTGGTTCGGCGGCAGGCAGTCGAACTTCTGGGTTCGATTTATCACGTCTTGTCTGGACGCGATAAATCGAACCCGGAAGTGCTCGCCGTCGACTCCGGTAATCCTGCTCGGCGAGAGGAGTACGCGGAGTCAACGGGGGAGCCTGCCTGCCGCATCTGGACCGTGGTAAGTTCGAACTAAGGTACATCGACGTCAGCTACGTTATTCACGTAGCTGAAGTTGCGTACCTTAGTTCGAATTGGGGGGTTAGTGTAGACCAGGCCTTAGTCTTTTGTAGATTGAGAAGTGCTAGATTTGAAATTGCAGCCCTCAGTAAAGCTGATCATGTGTAATAAGCTCACACAGTAAATCTTTCTGCTGTAGGGTTATGTCTAATATTGGATAACCATTCCCAAGCAACTTGGTTCTATAGAATCCTATTCTAAAAGCATGGATTTCAATAACATAAATTTCTTTGCTTCTTAAAACAGTGTTAAACTAGCTTGCATTACTCAACTGACCAGGACTAGCTGTTTTGTGTTGATAATTTAAAATTACATTTAAAGTGACATTCTCCTTATTTTATATAGATAGAGCTTCATGTTTGAACTTTCATAAGATGACTGTATATCTGAATTCTTGGAGGTAGTCTTTAAAAAAAAAAAAAAAAAAAAAAAAACGAAAAACAGTGAAAGGTTAATGTAATTATTTTGCATAGTACTTTTCCAGATAAGTCGTGTATTAGTTGGAGTTTAAATGCCAAAGACTTCAAGCCTAGGTGTATCTTATTGTTGTAATCCAGTCGAGAGTTGACAAATCGGGACTGTGCGATATATAGTTGTTTGTCCCGCGTCCCGATATTTTGGCTCGGGGCTGGAGGAGTACACCAGTGAGCGCTTACCTGGGGTCCCGGCGGTGCTTATTTGGGGTTGCTCACAGGAAATGGTGGGCAGCAGTTCCCTACGGCCCCTAGGCACAGGGGTAGACGGGGATGTGTCTCTCTGCATGCTGCACCTACCACAAGCGCTGCCTCCATCGCAGCCAATGGGAGCTGTGGGCACGGACAGGGCGCAGATTCCTCCTGGCTGCCCCTGGGGCGCTGCGTGCTACTCATGCCCCCAAGTGAGTCCTGCCCCACAGCTTCTGGCAGGCGGAGCATGTGGAGTGGAGACCCCATTGGCCGCTGCTGCCCCTAGGAGCCAGAGGAACCTGCCAGGTACTTCCCATTGGGTGGGAACCATCCCCCCAGTAAGTGGCAGGGCTGGGGCCCTGTGCCCGCGGCTTGCGGTGGGGCTGCGGGCGGGAGCTGAGGCTCTGTGCTTGTGATGGGGGCTGGGGCCATGCACCCTCAACCTGTAGCTTGCAGCAAGGCTGGAGCAGGGGCCGTGCACTCCCAACCCACGGCGGGGCTGCGCCTACAGCTGGGGGTCCCCGACCCGTGGCTTCCTTCAGGTTGTGTATTCCTCTTTCTCCATGGCTCCAATGGGGTTGGGGCTGTGATCCTGTGGCTGCCCCTCCCCATGTGTCCCGATATTTTATTCTTGTAATCTGGTCACCCTATGACAAAGACCTGCTTAACTGAGGCCAAGTCATCATCTGCCAGGATAGGATGGAGTCTCCTAGCCAACCAGAGATGGTCGTAGAAAGCATTACTGGCAGATATGCTATTTGAGAGCTTAATGTCAGTGAAAAAACAACAAGGAGTCTGGTGGCACCTTAAAGACTAACAGATTTATTTGGGCATAAGCTTTCGTAGGTAAAAACCTCACTTCTTCAGATGCATAGAGTGAAAGTTATAGATGCAGGCATTATATACTGACACATGGAGAGCAGGGAGTTACTTCACAAGTGGAGAACCAGTGTTGACAGGGCCAATTCAATCAGGGTGGATGTAGTCCATTATTGGGAGTGGACTACA